>NC_134401.1:30345127-30645127 GCF_050003625.1 Haematobia irritans
GTTGTAACACATCGAAATATTGCTCTAAGACCCCATAAAGTATATATATTCTGGGTCGTGGTGAAATTCTGAGTCGATCTAAGCATGTCCGTCCGTCCGTCCGTCTGTCCGTCTGTCCGTCTGTCCGGCTGTCCGTCCGTCTGTGGAAATCACGCTAACTTCCGAACGAAACTAGCTATCGACTTGAAACTTGGCACAAGTAGTTGTTATTGATGTAGGTCGGATGGTATTGAAAATGGGCCATATCGGCCCACGTTTACGTATAGCCCCCATATAAACCGATCCCCAATTTTGGCTTGCGGAGCCTTCCGGAGCAGCAAAATTCATCCGATCCGGTTGAAATTTGGTACGTGGTCTAAGTATACGGTCTCTAACAACCATGCAAAAATTGGTCCATATCGGTCCATAAATATATATAGCTCCCATATAAACCGATCACCAGATTTGACCTCCGGAGCCTCTTGGAGGAGCAAACTTCATCCTACCCGATTGAAATTTGGTACGTGGTCTAAGTATAACGGTCTCTAACAACCATGCAAAAATTGGTCCATATCGGTCCATAAATATATATAGCTCCCATATAAACCGATCCCCAGATTTGACCTCCGGAGCCTCTTGGAGGGGCAAAATTCATCCGATCCGGTTGAAATTTGGTACCTGATGTTAGTATACGGTCTCTAACAACCATGCAAAAATTGTCCATATCGGTCCATAAATATATATAGCTCCCATATAAACCGATCCCCAGATTTGACCTCCGGAGCCTCTTGGAGGAGCAAACTTCATCCTACCCGATTGAAATTTGGTACGTGGTGTTAGTATATGGTATCTAACAACCATGCAAAAACTGGTCCATATCGGTCCATAATTATATATAGCTCCCATATAAACCGATCCCCAGATTTGACCTCCGTAGCCTCTTGGAGGGGCAAAATTCATCCGATCCGTTTGAAATTGGGTACCTGATGTTAGTATACGGTCTCTAACAAGCATGCAAAAATTGGTCTATATCGGTCCATAATTATATATAGCTCCCATATAAACCGATCCCCAGATTTGAACTCTGGAGCCTCTTGGATGAGCAAAATTCATCCGATCCAATTGAAATTAGCTCCCATATGAACCGATCCCCAAATTTGACCTCCGGAGCCTCTTGAAGGAGCAAAAGTCATCCGATGCGGTTGAAATTTGGTACATTTCGTTAGTATATGGCCTCTAACAGCCATGTACAAATTGTCAAATTTTATTACTATAGAAAGTTTTGTCAAAATTTCATTTCTATAGAAATTTTTGTAAAAAGTTTATTTCTATAGCAATGTTTGTCAACATTTTATTTCCATAGAAAATTTTGTCAAAATTTTATTTCTATAGAAAATTTTGTAAAAAATTTATTTCTGTAGAAAATTTTGTCAACATTTTATTTCTATAGACAATTTTGTCAACATTTTATTTCTATAGAAAATTTTGTCAACATTTTATTTCTATAGAAAATTTTGTCAAAATTTTATTGCTATAGAAAATTTTGTCAACATTTTACTTCCATAGAAAATTTTGTCAACATTTTATTTCTATAGAAAATTTTGTGAAGTTTTTATTTCTATAGAAAATTTTGTCAAAATTTTATTTCTATAGAAAATTTTGTCAAACTGAATTATATACGTATTTAATCGGCATTTTTTTTTTTGTTTAATATATACCCCTTATGGACTAACTTACAATTTAGAAGACAGTGTTAAAAAGTTTTACGATACCTTGCCATCGGCAAGTGTTATCGCAACCCAAGTAATTCGATTGTGGGTGACAGCCTTTAGTAGAAGTTCCTACGCAATCCATGGTGGAGGGTACATAAGATTCGGCCTGGCCGAACTTATTTTGTTTAATATATACCCCGTATGGGCTAATTTAGAAGACAGTGTTAAAAAGTTTTACGATACCTTGCCATCGGCAAGTGTTATCGCAACCCAAGTAATTCGATTGTGGATGACAGCCTTTAGTAGAAGTTCCTACGCAATCCATGGTGGAGGGTACATAAGATTCGGCCTGGCCGAACTTACGGCTGTATATACTTGTTTTCTAAATGAACCACCCACACCAAACATTTCATCTAGGTCGAGTTGTTTACCAGCACGTAATGATTCATCGGTACCATAGTGGACATTTTCCTTAAAATACTGGCGATATAATTCAATTTTTTCCATATATTCTGCATTTATTTCGCTGCATAAACCATTTTCACCACCCATATCTTTTGGAAGATATTTCAAAGGGATATGCTTGGTCACTTCTTCAAAATTATTTCCAATAATGACAATCTAAAAAGTGGGAAGATATTAATTGATTTGATTTAATATAAAACTATTTATACATGTTTACCTTTTCTCGTAATTTTTCTGAGAGCATAGGTAACAAAATTTTTAAAATTTGATGTGCTATGGGCGGTGTATTTATAAAATATCCACTTCGTATTATTAAGGGTACAGATTTCTCAAGGAAAGATACGATTTTTTTAAGAACATTTGGAGTAAGTTGTAGTATATGACTCAGATTAATTTTGGACAAATCGTAAATATATATCAGCCCGTGAACACAAGCATAAGGGTCAGTAAGCATTGCCAACTCAATTATAGGAACTGTGGCATAATATAAATCTTCAATATTGTATTCATCAGCCGAAAAATTATATTGCATAAAGAAAATTCGTGGGCCATTTTCATTCAAGGGTTTTGGTAGAAATGTATAACAACTAGGTAATTAAGAAGAATTTATTGAAAATTATTTCATTTGGAAATTTATACAAACACTTACCCCATCTTTTGCCATCTTCGAAATTTTGGATCATCTACATCGGTGAACCCAAACATTTCTGGATATTTTGTTTTGAGTGAAAAATACAAATCGATTTTTTGCTTGGCCTTCTCCAAACTGTACTTACATCCTCTTAGAAATTGTGTAAGAAATTGATCATCCATTCTAGCCCTGAGATGGGGTTGCTGTTTTATCCATGTCTTGAGAGTTAGTAAATCTTCTGGCATTCGTTTGGGATCTTCACCTAATTCCTCTATGGCAATTTTTTGTAAGTCATCAGGTAGCGGTTTAATGTTGATCATTTTTAAACTTTTACCTATCTCACTATGTATCTGCTTCACGAATGCAGTGAGTTAAGAATTTCTGGGGGTTAAGAAAAATATTTCCTAATTTTTAACTTTATTAAGTATAACAATAGACAAATACGTGTTGAAAATATCAAAACGAAAGATGTTTTACATGGAAGTGTAAAAACAGGTTGTTTACAAAATTTAGTGTGATTGTTGTGAGGTCGACTAGATTTTACTCTACCGAAGCCTACAATTGCAATTTGATTATAGCCAACTCAAGATTTTTAAACATTAGGTTTGTTTGAAAATTTCCTCAAAATATTATTTCTATAGAAAATTTTGTCAAAATTTTATTTCTATAGAAAATTTGGTCAAAATTTTATTTCTATAGAAAATTTGGTCAAAATTATATTTCTATAGAAAATGTTGTCAAAATTTTATTACTATACAAAATTTTGTCAAGATTTTATTTCTATAGAAAATTTTGACAAAATTTTATTTCTGTAGAAAATTTTGTCAATATTTTATTACTATACAAAATTTTGTCAAGATTTTATTTTTATAGAAAATTTTTTCAAAATTTTATTACTATACAAAATTTTGTCAAGATTTTATTTCTATAGAAAATTTTGTCAAAATTTTATTTCTATAGAAAATTTGGTCAAAATTTTATTTTAATAGAAAGTTCAGTAAAAATTTTATTTATATAGAAAATATTGTCAAAATATTATTTCTATAGAAAATTTTGTCAACATTTTATTTCTATAGAAAATTTTGTAAAGATTTTATTTCTATAGAAAATTTGGTCAAAATTTTATTTATATAGAAAATTTGGTAAAAATTTTATTTCTATAGAAAATTTTCTTAAAATTTTATTTCTATAGAAAATATTGTCAAAATATTATTTCTATAGAAAAATTTGTCAAAATTTTATTTCTATAGCAAATATTGTCAAATTTTTATTTCTAAGAAAATTTTGTCAAAATTTTATTTCTATAAAAAAATTTGTCAACATTTTATTTCTATAGAAAATGTTCTTAAAATTTTATTTCTATAGAAAATTTTCTCAAAATTTTATTTCTATAGAAAATTTTGTCAAATTTTTATTTATATAAAAAATTTTCTTAAAATTTTATTTCTATAGAAAATATTGTCAAAATATTATTTCTATAGAAAATTTTGTCAAAATGTTATTTCTATAGAAAATCTTGTCGAAATTTTATGTCTATAGAAAAATTTGTCAAAATTTTATTTCTATAATTTTGTCAAAATTTTTTCTATACAACAGTTTTTCAAAAAATTTTTTATATAGATAATTTTATTAAAATTTTATTTCTATAGATAATTTTGTCAAAATTTTATTTCTATAGAAAAATGTATCAAAATTTTATTTCTATAGAAAATTTTCTTAAAATTTTATTTCTATAGACAATTTTGTCAAATTTTTATTCTTATAGAAAATTTTGTCAAATTTTTATTTCTAAAGAAAATTTTGACAAAATTTTATTTCTAAAGAAAATTTTGTCAACATTTTATTTCTATAGAAAATTTTGTCAAAATTTTATTTCTATAGAAAATGTTGTCAAAATTTAATTTCTTTAGAAAATTTTGTCAACATTTTATTTCTATAGATATTTTTTTTAAATTTTATTTCTATAGAAAATTTTTTCAAAAAATTTTTTCTGTAGATAATTTTGTTAAAATTTTATTTCTATAGAAAATATTGTCAAAATATTATTTCTATAGAAAATTTTTTCAAAAAATTTTATTTCTATTGAAAATTTTGTCAAAATTGTATTTCTATAGAAAATGTTGTCAAAATTTAATTTCTTTAGAAAATTTTGTCAAAATTTTATTTCTATAAAATAGTAGGTCAAAATTTTATTTTTTTAGAAGATTTTGTCAAAATTTTATTTCCATTGAAAATTTTGTCAAAATTTTATTTCTATAGAAAATTTTTTCAAAAAATTTTTTCTATAGATAATTTTGTTAAAATTTTATTTCTATAGATAATTTTCTAAAAATTTTATTTGTATAGAAAATGTTGTCAAAATTTCATTTCTATAGAAAATGTTGTCAAAATTTCATTTCTACAGAAAATTTTGCCAACATTTTATTTCTATAGATAATTTTATTTAAATTTTATTTCAATAGAAAATTTTGTCAACATTTTATTTATATAGAAAATATTGCCAACATTTGATTTCAAAATTTTGTCAAAATTTTATTTCTATAGAAAATTTTGTCAAAATTTTATTTCTATAGAAAATTTGGTTAAAAATTCATTTCTATAAAAAATTTTGTCAAAATTTCATTTGTATAGGAAATTTTCAAAATTTTATTTCCATAGAAAATTTTGTCAGAATTTTATTTCTTTAGAAAATTTTGTCAAAATTTTATTTCTATAGAAAATTTTGTCAAAATTTTATTTCTACAGAAAATTTTGTCAAAATTTTATTTCTATAGAAAATTTTGTCAAAATTTGATTTCTATAGAAAATTTTGTCTAAATTTTATTTCTATAGAAAATTTTGTCAAAATTTTATTTCTATAGAAAATTTTGTCAATATTTTATATCTGTAAAAAAAATACAAAATTTGTCAAAAACAAAAAAAAATTGTCATTCTATTTGTAACACATCGAAATATTGGTCTCAGACCCCATAAAGTGCATCCATTTTCGGTCGTAGTGAAAGTCTGAGTCGATCTAGCGATGTCTGTTCGTACGTCCGTCCATCTGTTGAAATCACATTAACTTCCAGATGAGTTTTGAAGGGTACTTTGGACTTCGACTGTATCATTGACAAAACTGCTCTTACTTATTTTATTTACATACTTTAAAAACAAATTCACTTAAATAAACAAATGTACATATTGTATACAGACAATGTAGAACGAAATGTTGGATGGTTGTAAAAGGAAATATTGATTTAAAAATTGGAATAAAATTTCCAAACTTTGACGTTACATTTTTTGGGTCCAAAATTATGTTAATATTTCCAGTGTTTTATTATTGTAGATCAGTACTGTATAGCAGCGATTGTAAAAAACAGATGTGTGCTAACAGTTAGTTAAAGTCTTAAAAAATCGACCTTGGAATAGATATGTCACTATAACCTGAATGAACGTCAGTACCATAATAGGAACATTTACACGGCGTTTGGTTAGATCTATAATCTTGAATAATATCATGGTATGGAAAGCAGTAGTTCAGCAATATACTCGACAGACGATTTTAGAAAAATAGTAAATACGGCCGAATGTTCGGCCAGGCCGAATCTAATGTCGGTCGCTTTATATGGGGGCTATATATTTATTTTTGGACCGATATAAACAAACTTTGTATATATCGGTCTAAACAAAGTTTGACCGGATCGGATGAAATTTTCACCACCAAGAGTCTCCGAGAAATAAACCTAGTTATTGGTTTATATGGGTCTATATATACTGATAGATTTGTGCATAGTATAATAACATCACGTACGAAATCTCAAGCCGATCGGAAGAAATTAGTTCCTCCATTAGGATTAAAAGGATAAATCTGCAGATTGGTTTTTATGGCGGATAAATATAATTACGAACTGATATCGACAAAATTAGCGTGGTTGTTAGAAACATTATGCTAATATCACGTACCAAATTTTATCAGGTTTGGATGAAATTTGGATCCCCGTGGATCGGTTCATATGGGGCTATATCCAAAAGTGGTCCGATATGGTCCATTTGCAATACAGACCTACATTAATAAAAACAAATTATTTGTATTACTATAAAAAATTTTGTCAAGATTTTATTTTTATAGAAAATTTTGTCAAAATTTTATTTCTATAGAAAATTTGGTCAAAATTTTATTTCTATAGAAAATTTTGTCAAAATTTATTTCTATAGAAAATTTTGTCAACATTTTATTTTCATAGAAAATTTTGTAAAAATGTTATCTCTATAGAAAATTGTCATAAAATATTATTTCTATAGAAAATTTTGTCAAAATTTTATTTCTATAGAAAATTTGGTCAAAATTTTACTTCTATGGAAAATTTTGTCAAAATTTTATTTCTATAGAAAATTTTCTTAAAATTTGATTTCTATAGAAAATTTTGTCAAAATTTTGTTTCTATAGAAAATTTTGTCAAAATGTTATTTCTATAGAAAATTTTGTCAAAAATTTATTTCTATAGAAAATTTTGTCAAAATTTTATTTCTATAGAAAATTTTGTCAAAATTTTATTACTATACAAAATTTTGTCAAGAGTTTATTTCTATAGAAAATTTTGTCAAAATTTTATTTCTATAGAAAATTTTCTTAAAATTTGATTTCTATAGAAAATTTTGTCAAAAATTTATTTCTATAAAAAATTTTGTCAAAATTTTATTTCTATAGAAAATTTTGTCAAAATTTTATTACTATACAAAATTTTGTCAAGATTTTATTTCTATAGAAAATTTTGTCAAAATTTTATTTCTATAGAAAATTTTGTCAAAATTGTATGTTCTATAGAAAATTTTGTCAAAATTTTATTTCTATAGAAAATGTTCATAAAATTATCAAACAATGGACTGAAATCAAACAATGGACTGAAATCAAACAATGGACTGAAATCAAACAATGGACTGAATAGTCTAAGTGAGTTTGAAACTTAATGAGGCTGCCACTTTAACTTAACCTAACTATTGACCGATATGGAACAATTTTGGTATGGTTGTTAGCGGCCATATACTAACACCACATTCCAAATTTGAACCGGATCGGATGAAGTTTGCTGCTCCAAGAGGCTCCGGAGGTCAAATCTGAAGAACGGTTTATATGTTGGCTATATATAATTATGGACCGATATGGACCAATTCTGGCATGGTTGTTAGAGACCATATACTAACACCACGTATCAAATTTCAACCGGATCGGATGAAATTTGTTCTCTTTGAGGCTCCGCAAGCCAAATCTGGGGACTATATATAATTATGGACCGATGTGGATCAATTTTTGCATGGTTGTTAGAGACCATATACCAACACCACGTACCAAATTTCAGCCAGATCGGATGACATTCTCTTTGAGGCTCCGCAATCCAAATCTGGGGATCGGTTTATATGGGGGCAATATATAATTATGATCCGATGTGGACCAATTTTTGCTTGATTGTTAGATACCATATATCAACACCATGTACCAAATTTCTGCAGGAACGGATGAAATTTGTTTCTGTTTGAGGCTCAGCAAGCGAAATTTGGGGATCGGGATAAGTGGGGGCTATACGTAAAAGTGAACCGATATGACCAATTTGCAATACCAGCCGACCTACATCAATACAACTACTTGTGCCAAGTTTCAAGTGTGATTTCAACAGACGGACGAAAATGGTTAGATCGACTCAGAATTTCACCAGGATCCCAAATATATATATACTTTATGGGGTCTTAGAGCAATATTTCGATGTGTTACAAACGGAATGACAAGGTTAATATACCCCCATCCTATGATGGAGGGTATAAAAATTACGTTACAAAATCATGAACGGATGGTAACAAAATGAAAAGGAAACGTTCACGAAAAATCAAAACGGAAACGTTCTCAAAATTCGCTTTTCTTTGGCTATGATCTTTAAATATTCGTTAAACGTTCTTATGACAACTCCGTCGGTGGTGTAAGGTGCTAAGGCACCTAGAGCAGACAATCCGGGTTCGAGTCACGGAAGCGATTATTTTTGTATAAATTCGTAACCATTACGTTTTCAGATCATGAACGCTGGCTGTTGTTTTGACAACGCATTGACATCGGTCCATAACTATATGTATTTAATGGCGATTTTGATTGAAAAAAAAGGTGCAACATTCTCGAAATTGATAGCAAAATATGAAGGACACTGTGATAGATTTTGGATCCTGTATCTCTCACAATATTAGGAATTAACAATAACTTTGGAATGACGCTATCATCTGGTCGAAAATGCAATGAGGAAAAAAGTAGGGTAATATCAAGGCAGCGAATCGAAAACGCCATAAGTGATTGTATATACTCGTTTCAATATAGATATCGTTTTGGAGAAAGGGTTGTTTTATTTGTATGTATGTTTTTAATTCTTCACACGATCCATCTTAAATTTGGAGAGGCTTGTGGTATATGTCTTTAATAAAACGAGTCCAAATGGCTTTAAAACTTGACTCCATACCAATACCATACCTAATCCATAATTCAGATAATTTCTTCTTATGCCAACAATGCAATTTTAACTTCAGGCTAATGTTTGATTATTTCTAATTATTAAAAAATTCTCATGGAAACAGCTGTATTTAAGAAACAAATAAAAATGCTGGCATTATTTGTTTTCTTCTTTTTTCACCAAAAAACAAATAAAACCACAAGAGATTCAAAACAAACAAATGAAACCAGGAACGATAGTATGCAAGGACATCAGAAATGCATTTGGTCAAAACAATACAAAACAGTCTAATTGTCCTGCTGGTCACCTAAGAGCAAAATGAAAAAAAAAACACCGTTTTGCAAGGATATTATTTTGCAAGAAGGCCCATAACCAGCCGAAAATACATAGCCTTCGTTAGAAGGCCACAAATGCTCCCAGGAGATTTGATTACTTGCAAATGAACAACAAACAAGCAGACTGCAAACATACTCGTACTTCCAATCTAGGTTTTTTGAATACAAATAGCCCAACAAATCCACTCAGTAGTTGTAAGCAGTAGAGTTACATTCGGTCCTCGTTGTAATGTGCAACATGTGCAACTTGCAGCAATATCCAATGACATTCAAATAGCCCTCTATCTATTGTCTAGGGCTCTGGGCTGAAGCAAATGAGGACGACCAATGAAAAACCACATGAAGTCCAAATACAGAAGTCTTTTTCCATTCTTGTATTTGATTCCAAGGTGATTGATAGGGGATTTCGATTCGAAGAATGTACACAGTTCTAATGTACGGTCATTGTCCTGTGTGATTGCTAGGGTAAATATGGAATAGCAAAAATGGCATAGGCATGGTAGCAATATGTAAGATTGCACACTGCGGGAATTTGCTGCTGCTGGTGCAATAAACAAGAAGTCTAAATAGACCTTGAATAAATAGAAAAGATTTTTTGTTTGGGCAAAACAAAAAGTATCAAATATACTTGGGGAATATGTTGATGTTCTATACACCGATGGATTTTGGAGTTAACAAAATGTTAATGACCGTAACTTGGTATATCACACACTTTTGCACCTTTTGCATTTTGAATAGGTTAACTGTTATAGAAATTCAAAGAAACCTGTATGAAACATTATTCGTAAGTTGCAAATATGTTTTTGGCATTTGTCTGATATTCAATTTACAGAAAATGTAATTAAAGGTTTGAAATCTTGATATTAGATAAACACCGACTCCATTGAAAACATTAATACCCTCCATAGTGAAGATGAATCAGTGAATAAATTCCTTTAACCCTTAAATGAACATAAACACCGATGTGTACGAACAAATATATAATATGTAAAATGGTAAAAGGATCATCACATTTTTTATACCCTCCACCATAGGATGAGGTTATATTAACTTTGTCATTCATCGAAATATTGTGCTAAGACCCCACAAAGTATATATATTCAGGGTCGTGGTGAAATTCTGAATCGATCTAAGAATGTCCGCCTGTCGGTCTGTTGAAATCACGCTAACTTCCGAACGAAAAAAGCTATCGACATGAAACTTGGCATAAGTAGTTGTTATTCATGTAGGTTGGATGGTATGGCAAATGTGCCACTTTTACGTATAGCCCCCATATAAACGGACCCCCAGATTTGGCTTGCAAAGCCTCTTAGAGAAGCAAATTTCATCGCAAAAATTTATCCATATCGGCCAAATTATACATAGTCCCCACATTAACCGATCCCCAGATTTGACATCCAAACACGGTTGCCACTCGAACCAAAAATATTCTACCAACATTTGGAGAAAATTCTACCAAAAAACTATCAAACAAAAAAATCTATAGAAAATATTGTCAAAATCTTATTTCTATAGAAAATATTGTAAAAATTTTATTTCTATAGAAAAATTTTGCCATAATTTTTTTCTATAGAAAATTTTTCCATATTTTTTTTTCTATAGAAAATTTTACCAAAAATTTTATTTTTAACGAAAATTTTGTCAAAATTTAATTTCTATAAAAATTTTTACCAAAAATTTTCATGAAAATTTTGTCAAAATTTTATTTCTATAGAAAATTTTGTCAAAATTTTATTTCTAAATCAAAATCTACCAAAACATCAAGAATTCTATCAATTTACCAAACATTAAAAAATTAACATCTGTGGTAGAATTCTACCAACTGTGGTAACCGTGCCTCCGAAATCTCTTGAAGGAGCAAAATTCATCCGATTCGGTTGAATTTGGTACATTGTGCTAGTATGGATCTAGCAAAAATTGCTCCATATCGGTATATAGTTACATATAGCCCCCAGATAAACCGATTCCCAATCACACAAAAATTTGTCCATACACTGAAAGAAGAGTTTTCTTTTCTGAGGAACGGAATTTTAGACAAGCAAAGTTTTAACTTAAAAATTTTTCTTTAAAAACAAATGAAAAATTTTAGAGATGACCATTGTCTCGCTTATTATTCGGGTTTACCTAAAAGATAATACTTTATTAGAAAGAGGAATTTAGTTTGTCTAAAATTTCGTTCCGCAGGAAAATATTTTTTCTTTGGGTGTATCAGTTCATAAGTATATAGCGCCCATATAAACCCATCCCCATATTTCAGTTCAGGCTCTCTAATTACCGCGCAAAAGTTCATATCGGTTCTTAATTACTTGTAGATTTTTCCTATATATACCGGTCAAGAACTGAATTATATACGCCTTTAATCGGCCGTTTTTATACCCCCCACCATAGGATGAGGGGTATATTAATTTTGTTATTCCATTTGTAACTGATCGAAATATTTGTCTAAGACCCCATTAAAGTGTACATATTCTGGGTCATGGTGAAATTCAGAGTCGATCTGGCGATGTCCGAACGAAACAGGCTATCGACTTGAAACTTTTCATAAGTAGTTGTTATTGATATAGATCGGATGGTATTGCAAATGGGCTATATCGGACTTTTACGTATAAACCGTATAAACCATATAAACCGACCCCCAGATTTGGATTGCGGAGCCTCTTACAGATGCAAATTTCGATCGATCCGGTGAAATTTGGAACGTAGTGTTAGTATATTACCTCCAACAACCATGCAAAAATTGGTCCATATTTGAACTCTGGAGCCTATTGGAGGAGCAAAATTCATTCGAACCGTTTGAAATTCGGTACGTGGTGTTAGTATATGGTCTCTAACAGCCATGCAAAAATTGGTCCATATGGGTCCCTATCACGTTTGTAACACATCGAAATATTGCTTTAAGACCCCATAAAGTATATATATTATGGGTCGTGGTAAAATTCTGAGTCGATCTAAGCATGTCCGTCCGTCCGTCCATCCGTCTGTTGAAATCACGCTAACTTCCGAACGAAACAAGCTATCGACTTGAAACCTGGCACAAGTAGTTGTTATTGATGTAGGTCGGATGGTATTGCAAATGGGCCATATCAGACCACTTTTACGTATTACCCCAATATAAACCGACGCTCTGATTTGGTTTACGGAGCCTCTTGGAAGAGCAAAATTCATCTGATCCGGTTGAAATTTCGAACATGATGTTAGTATATGCTCTCTAACAACCATGCATAAATTGGTTCATATCGGTTCATAATTATATAGCCCTCATATAAACCGATCTCCAGATTTGGCTTGCGGATCCTCTAAGAGAAGCAAATTTTATCCGAACCGGCTGAAATTTAGCACATGGCGTTAGCATATGCTCTCTAACAACCATGCATAAATTGGCCCATATCGGTTAATAATTATATAGCCCTCATATAAGCCGATCCCCAGATTTGGCTTGCGGATCCTCTAAGAGAAGCAAATTTTATCCAATCCGGCTGAAATTTAGCACATGGCGTTAGTATATGGTCTTTAACAACCATGTAAAAATTGGTCCGCATCGGTCCATAATTATATAGCCCCCATATAAACCGATCCCCCGATTTGACTTGCGGAGCCTCCAAAAGAAACAAATTTCATCCGATCCGGTTGAAATTTGGTACATGGTGTTAGTATATAGTCTGTAATAACCATGCAAAAATTGGTCCATTTCGGTCCATAAATATGATGAGCAAAATTCATCCGATCCGGTTGAAATAAGGTATGTGGTGAAATTTGGTACATTGCACTAGTATATGGCCGCTAACAACCATGCCACAATTGGTCCACATCGGTCTATAATTATATATAGCCGATCCCCAAAAATATTCTACCAGAATTTTATTTCTATAAAAAATTTTTGGCAAAATTTTATTACTATAGAATATATTTTGGGAGCCACCGTGGTGCAATGGTTAGCATGCCCGCCTTGCATACACAAGGTCGTGGTTTGGATTCCTGCTTGGACCGAACACCAAAAAATTTTTTCAGCGGTGGATTATCCCACCTCAGTAACGCTGGTGACATTTCTGAGGGTTTCAAACCTTCTCTAAGTGGTTTCAGTGCAATTTGGGACGCCGTTCGGACTCGGCTATAAAAAGGAGGTCCCCTGTCATTGAGCTTAACATGGAATCGGGCAGCACTCAGTGATAAGAGAGAAGTTCACCAATGTGGTTAGGTTAGGCTGCCACCTAACCTAACCTAACCATATATGGCCGCTAACAAACATGCCCAAATTGGTCCATATCGGTCCATATAGTTATATATAGCCAATCCCCAAAAATAATCAACCAAAATTTTATTTCTACCCAGCAAAAAAATTTGGAAGTTCTTCCAAAGGCACAACTTTAAAAGCACTTCCAGAAGATGCACTCCCAATGATGTTCTTTATTTTAACTACCCAGGAAGTTCTTTTGATTCAATTTTTTAAAACTTCGTTTTTTCATACTTTCAATTGATTATTTTAACTTTTTTTGTTTCAAATAGGTTAAAAACAGAGTAAGAATTCATAAAATGGTACAAATCATTTAAATTTTGTCGAAAAAAATGCTAAATTCAATCCGAAAAAATTGTGAATTTTGGAAAATATTTGAGGTCAAACGTTTCCAACAAGCGTTAGAATCCGTTAAAAATTTAAAAAAATTAACAAAAAATATTTATTTGACAAAATATAACAGAAGTTTTTAATTTACATCCAAAACATTGAATTCGGATTACACCTAAAGAAGTGATGCAAATTCAGTGCAACGGCTGTTGAAATGGAGGACTTCCGTCCTATGACAAGCCCATGTTAAATTCATCGCTTCTGCGTCAATTATGCACCACTTCCGGATCCAAAAACAACATTTTCATGACTTTTTTGGCGACGCTTTTTTTGCTGGGTATAGACAATTTTGTCAAAATTTTATTACTTTAAACAATTTTGTCAAGATTTTATTTCTATAGAAAATTTTGTCAAAATTTTATTTCTATAGAAAATTTTGTCAAAATTTTATTTCTATAGAAAATTATGTCAAAATTTTATTGCTATAGAAAATTTTGTCAAAATTTTATTTCTATAGAAAATTTTGTAAAGCTGAATTATATACGTATTTAATCGGCCTTTTTTTTTGTTTAATGTATACCCCGTATGGACTAACTTACAATTGAGAAGACGTTTTAAGAAGTTTTAAGATACCTTGCCATCGGCAAGTGTTACCGCAACCCAAGTAAAGGGTGATTTGTTAAGAGCTTGATAACTTTTTTAAAAAAAAAAACGCATAAAATTTGCAAAATCTCATCGGTTCTTTATTTGAAACGTTAGATTGGTCCATGACATTTACTTTTTGAAGATAATTTCATTTAAATGTTGACCGCGGCTGCGTCTTAGGTGGTCCATTCGGAAAGTCCAATTTTGGGCAACTTTTTCGAGCATTTCGGCCGGAATAGCCCGAATTTCTTCGGAAATGTTGTCTTCCAAAGCTGGAATAGTTGCTGGCTTATTTCTGTAGACTTTAGACTTGACGTAGCCCCACAAAAAATAGTCTAAAGGCGTCAAATCGCATGATCTTGGTGGCCAACTTACCGGTCCATTTCTTGAGATGAATTGTTCTCCGAAGTTTTCCCTCAAAATGGCCATAGAATCGCGAGCTGTGTGGCATATAGCGCCATCTTGTTGAAACCACATGTCAACCAAGTTCAGTTCTTCCATTTTTGGCAACAAAAAGTTTGTTAGCATCGAACGATAGCGATCGCCATTCACCGTAACGTTGCGTCCAACAGCATCTTTGAAAAAATACGGTCCAATGATTCCACCAGCGTACAAACCACACCAAACAGTGCATTTTTCGGGATGCATGGGCAGTTCTTGAACGGCTTCTGGTTGCTCTTCACTCCAAATGCGGCAATTTTGCTTATTTACGTAGCCATTCAACCAGAAATGAGCCTCATCGCTGAACAAAATTTGTCGATAAAAAAGCGGATTTTCTGCCAACTTTTCTAGGGCCCATTCACTGAAAATTCGACGTTGTGGCAGATCGTAAGTCTATTCATGATGAAATGTCAAAGCATACTGAGCATCTTTCTCTTTGACACCATGTCTGAAATCCCACGTGATCTGTCAAATACTAATGCATGAAAATCCTAACCTCAAAAGAATCACCCTTTAATTCGATTATGGATGACAGTCTTTAGTACAAATTTGTATGCAATCCATGGTGGAGGCCTGGCCGAACCTACGGCCGTATATACTTGTTTTGTCTAATATATGCCACGTATGGACTAACTTACAATTTAGAAGACGATATTAAGAATTTGTAGGATACCTGTTATTACTATACAAAATTTTGTCAAGGTTTTATTTCTATAGAATTTTTTTTCAAAATTTTATTTCTATAGAAAATTTTGTTAAAATTGTACTACTATACACAATTTTGTCAAGATTTTATTTCTATAGAAAATTTTGTCAAAATTTTATTGCTATAGAAAATTTTGTCAAAATTTTATTGCTATAGAAAATTTTGTCAAAATTTTATTTCTATAGAAAATTTTGTCAAATTGAATCATATACGTATTCAATCGGCCTTTTTTTTAATATATACCCCGTATGGACTAACTTACAATTGAGAAGACGGTGTTAAGAAATTTTAAGATACGTTGCCATCGGCAAGTGTTATCGCAACCCAAGTAATTCGATTGTGGATGACAGTCTTTAGTACAAATTTCTATGCAATCCATGTTGGAGCCCTGGCCGAACTTAGGGCCGTATATACTTGTTTTGTCTAATATATGTCACGTATGGACTAACTTACAATTTAGAAGACGATGTTAAGAATTTCCAGGATACCTTTCCACCGGTAAGTATTTCCACAACTCTAGTAATTCGATTATGGATGACAGTCTTTAGTAGGAACTACTACGCAATCCATGGTGGAGGGTACATAAGATTCGGCCTGGCCGAACTTAGGGCCGTATATACTTGTTTTGTCTAACATATACTTCTTTTGTGAACTTATTGAACCTATGTTCTCGGAATAAATACCAGACGGATAAATACCGTGGAAGGATAAGCTCCATTTGTTTTTGAATTTATGGAGTCATATGGCTGTTATGAATTATTGATTTATATTCTCTGTACCTTTTGTGAGGGTAAAACAAACTTTATATCTCCCATATCCCACATCAGTCCATAACGAATGTAACCAATAAAAACCCTCGTATTGTTATTGCTAATCGTTATCAATATATCCACATTTTAAGTTAATAATGGACGATAATTAGTACGATAACTATTATTGAGTTTACGCCCCCAGAAAAATGTCCACCCCCTGTAACAATTTATAAAATCATTCCATCGAATTCAACGACCATGTTAAAAATTTCCTACAATCAGAAATTGCTCCCTCTATGCTGGGTGTTAGACCAGATTCTGTACGCTTGTGTCAACCATAAAATACATATAAAAATTTGTTCTACTAAATATTAGACAATTACAGCTTGTTTTTCATCACAGCCATTGGATGTGTGGAACCTTAATTGAATGCCTTCTTCTTTTGGGTAGGGCAGATTCCTTTGTTGTCCAGTGTGGCCTGTGTGCATTGGTGATGACATTCCACACACACACACACACACATTTTGAATGGAGGCAGGCAATTTCCACTCAATTTATTTCAATTTTTATATGGTTATCACAAAAGCGTTAACACAATTTGTGAACATGACATTTGTCCAGTTGCAAATTTGTAACGCTCATTGTAGGATCAAGCCCAAAAAATCAACATTTCGTTAAGCTTGAATGCCCATGAAAGGGGATGGATGACAGGCGGAGACAAGGCATTTGCTGCAATGGTCTCTCTTAACAAAAGCCAAAAACGAACATCTGAGGACATCGGAGAGAGACGACATCACCGGCATAATTTGCTACCTGGTGATGGTGGGTGTTCTAAATGGCCAATATGTTGATTTGGTGCAAGCTATGATGGTTATTCAGGGGACATCGTTGTAGCCCATGCCAAATAAGATGAGCCAGTAAGTCAGCATCTCTGAATGCTGTAAACTGCAATGGTATTCTCCAAGGGTCCGAGTATGGAGTGTGACGAAATCTTTGGCAACTGGTCAATTGTACTACTACAGCTACTAATACTACCAGTGCAGAAAGTGCAAGTAATCTATGAATGCGTAGCCATGCGTTTTCCGCTGGACACACGTCCTCTGTCAGTTACGCTTTTGGGTGAATTTAATGGTCGACTTTTGTTATTGCCCTCAGACAATGTTGCATACGTTGCGCTTAGTTAGTTAAGAACTGCAAGAGCGCATGCGTAGCTAACACTTTTATAGAGTTGCTTTTGTTTTGAAAACAAATCACAGTAGTTTTGCTAGTAGCATGTCAATGGAAAATATGCTACAGCAATTGTTCCTATCTTTATGGCATACTTTTTTTGGTATACGCAACTCTAATTGGCTTTTTGTAATTGCATAATAGAATGTGAAACGTAGGAAGAAAATGTTATGCTATGATAGAAGATAAAAAGATTTCATTGTATCTTATTGCACATTTTTATTAGTGGATAACACAAAATGATCCATTTCCGGTTGAGGTGTAATAAAATGTTAAATTCAGTAGAAAGAATGGAAATGTTTTCGGTTTCGTCTATTTTTTATGTACTTAAAACCATGTGTTTCACAAAATAGCATTCATTTCAATTCCTTTTTCAGTGTCCACAAGAAATCCTCGAACTTAGCAAATTTGGTGTCCGGAATGCCAAGGTTTTTTATAACCAGCTATCAAATTAGTTGGATCTAGAAAGTTTTTAAGTCATTATTTATTTACACGGCCATGTACTAGCACCATGTACCAAATTTCAACTGAATCGGATGTAATTTGCTCCTCCAAAACCAAATCTAGGGATCGGATTATATGGGGGCTATATATGATTATGGATCAATTTTGGCATGGTTGTTGAAGACCATATACTAACACCACGTACCAAATTTCAACCGTACCGAATGAATTTTGCTTCTCAAAATGGCACCGGAGGTCAATCTGGGGACCGGTTTAAATCTAGGATCAATAAAATTAAAATTAGCATACATATTTCATATATGGAATTTTACAAAAAATGCTAGCCCTAGTAAAAATCGAGAGATCTAATTTGATACGATTAGATATGACTAGATCCAAAAAATGATAAGATCTAATCATATCTAATTACTATGGAATTAGATCTGATCAGATCTCAATATTGGCCTAGATCTAATGTCTTAGATATAATTATATCTATGCCTGCATATTGTTGGATCTGATGTAATATCTCGTCATATATGGAATTACATATAATTATATCTTATTTTGTCTCATCATATCTGGGTAAATCTGCTTAGATCTAAAGGGGCCAATTTTGAGATCTAATCATATCTAATTAAATCCTCCAAGTTTTACACGGGAGTTCAAAAATCCAAATTAAAAAAGTTACTTCAAAGTAAAAAAGTGTTTCCCTAGTTAAAAAACAAGAAATTTGGTCCGTGGTGTTAGTATATTATCTCTAAACACCATGCCAAAATTGGTCCATATCGGTTCATAATTATATATAGCCCCCATATAAGCCGATCCACAGATTAAGATTCAGGCTCACTTAGACTATTCAGTCCATTGTGATACCACATTAACTAAAAGTACCTATTACATATGGGCACTTTTAGTTTTAACCGCTGAACCTTCTTGTTAGTATATGGTCTCTAACAACCATGCAGAAATTGGTCCACATCGGTCCATAATTACATATAGCCCCCATATAAACCGATCCCCCGATTTGGCTTGCGGAGCCTCTAAGAGAACCAAATTTCATCCGATCCGGCTGAAATTTGGTACATGGTGTTAGTATATGGTCTCTAACGACCATGCAAGAATTGGTCCATATCGGTCCATAATTATATATAGCCCCCATATAAGCCGATCCCCAGATTTGACCTCCGGAGCCTCTCGGAGGAGCAAAATTCATCCGATCCGGTTGAAATTTGCAACGTGGTGTTAGTATAAGACCGCTAATAACCATGCCAAAATTGGTCCATATCGGTCAATAGTTATATATAGGCGATCCCCAATCACACAAAAATTGGTCCTTATCGGTTCATAATCATGGTTGCCACTCGAGCGAAAAATAATCTACCAAAATTTTATTTTTATAGAAAACATTGTCAAAATGTTATTTCTATAGAAAATTTTGTCAAGATTTTATTTCTATAGAAAATTTTGTCAAAATTTTATTTCTATAGAACATTTTGTCAAAATTTTATTTCTATAGAAAATTTTGTCAAAATTTTATTTCTATAGAAACTTTTGTCAGAATTTTATTTCTATAGAAAATTTTATCCAAATTTTATTTCTATAGACAATTTTTTTCAAATTTTTCTTCTATAGAAAATGTTGTAAAAATTTTATTTCTATAGAAACTTTAAACTTAATTATATACGTATTTAATAGGCCTTTTTATACCCTCCACCATAGGATGGGGGGTATATTAACTTTGTCATTCCGTTTGTAACACATCGAAATATTGCTCTAAGACCCCATAAAGTATATATATTCTGGGTCGTGGTGAAATTCTGAGTCGATCTGAGCATGTCCGTCCGTCCGTCCGTCCGTCCGTCCGTCCGTCCGTCTGTTGAAATAACGCTATTTCCGAACAAAACGAGCTATCGACTTGAAACTTGGCACAAGTAGTTGTTATTGATGTAGGTCGGATGGTATTGCAAATGGGCCATATCGGTCCACTTTTACGTATAGCCCCCATATAAACGGACCCCCAAATTTGGCTTGCGAGGCCTCTAAGAGAAGCAAATTTCATCCGATCCGGCTGAAATTTGGTACATGCTGTTAGTATATGGTCTCTAACAACCATGCAAAAATTGGTCCACATCGGTCCATAATTATGTATAGCCCCCATATAAACCGATCACCAGATATGGCTTGCGTGGCCACTAAGAGAAGCAAATGTCATCCGATCCGGCTGAAATTTGGTACATGGTGTTAGTATATGGTCTCTAACAACCATGCAAAAATTGGTCCACATCGGTCCATAATTATGTATAGCCCCCATATAAACCGATCACCAGATTTGACCTCCGGAGCCTCTTGGAAGACCAAAATTCATCTGATTCAGTTTAAATTTTGTACGTGGTGTTAATATGGCATCAAACTCCCATGCAAAAATTGGTCGAAATCGGTCCATAATTATATATAGGCCCCATATAAACTGATCCCCAGATTTGACCTCCAGAGCCCCTTGGAAGAGCAAAATTCTTCCCATTCGCTTGAAATTTGGTACGTGATGTTAGTATATGGTATCAAACAACCATGCAGGAATTGGTTCCTATCAGTCCATAATTATATATAGCTCCCATATGGACCGATCACGAGATTTGGTTTTAGAGCCTCTTGGAGGAGCAAATTTCTTCCGAATGAGTTGAAATTTGGTACATTGTGCTAGTATATGACCGTTAACAACCATGCCTAACTAGGTCCATATCGGTCTATAGTTATATATAGCCCTCAGATAAATCGATCCGCAATCACACAAAAATTGGTCCATATCAGGTTAGGTTAGGTATATAGCCCCCATATAAGCGACCCCCATATTTCAATTCTGGCTCTCTACGTACCGTGCAAAAAGTCCATATCGATTCGTAATTATTTGTAGACTTAACTATATATAACTTTTTGTCTAATATATACCACGTATGGACTAACTCACTATTTCGAAAACTATGTTAAGAAGGTTTAAGATACCACAACCCAAGTAATTCGATTGTGAATGACAGTCTTTCGTAGAAATTTCTACGCAATCCATGGTAGAGGGTACATAAGATTCGGCCTGGCCGAACTTACGGCCGTATATACTTGTTTAGTTTAATATATACCACGTATGGACTATGTGGTATATATTACGATGTTAGGAAGTTTTAAGATACCTTGCCATCGGCAAGTGTTACCGCAACCCAAGTAATTCGATTGTGGATGACAGTCTTCAGTAGAAGTTTCTACGCAATCCATGATGGAGGACACATAAGCTTCAGCCTGGCCGAACTTACGGCCGTATATACTTGTTAATTGTATGTTAGTCCATACGGGATATATATTAGACAAATCAAGGCCTATTAAATACGTATAAAATTCAGTTCTTGACCGGTATATCGAATGGATTGTGCTCCTCCAAGGATTTCGGAGGCACGGTTACCACACTTGCTAGAATTCTACCAAAAATGGTAGATGTTTTACCGTTTGGTAGATTGGTAGAATTCTTTTTTCTATACACGGACGAAAAAGACTGTTTTTCATATGTTTGGGTGTAAAAATTATATGTTTGGAACTCAAATTTTTTAACACCTACAATGTTCATAAACTAGCATAACATGTTTGGGACATATATGTTAGAACATATTATGTTTGGGACATAAAATTTTGGTAAATATAATATTCTTGGAGTCAAACATATATTAATTTAGAAATAGCTGATAAACATATATGTGTTTAGAATGAGAGTCTCTAGGTCACTCTAAGCAGCAAGTAAACAAATGGAAGTAACCAATTGGCACCTTAAAAATATTGAAAATTTCATTAAAAATTTTATTCTACCAGTGTATGCCAAAGGTGAAACATATTATGTTTAAACAATACAAACAATATTTTGTTTGGACAAATTCTGAAAATAATTATGCTTGAAGCAATATGTGTTTGGGGTATATGTTGCAGAAGCGATTTTTTTTTTTGAGGGTATAGAAATAAAATTTTGCCAAAATTTTCTATGGAAATAAAATTTTAACAAAATTTTCTATAGAAATAAACTTTTGGCAAAATTTTCTATGGAAATAAAATTTTGTTAAAATTTTCTATGGAAATAAAATTTTGTTAAAATTTTCTATGGAAATAAAATTTTGGCAAAATTTTCTATGGAAATAAAATTTTGGCAAAAATTTTCTATGGAAATAAAAGTTTGGCAAAATTTTCTATAGATATAAAATTTTGGCAATATTTTCTATAGAAATAAAATTTTGCCAAAATTTTCCATGGAAATAAAATTTTGTCAAAATTTTCTATGGAAATAAAATTTTGTCAAAATTTTCTATGGAAATAAAATTTTGGCAAAATTTTCTATAGAAATAAATGTTTGGCAAAATTTTCTATAGATATAAAATGTTGGCAATATTTTCTATAGAAATAAAAGTTTGGTAAAATTTTCTATAGAAATAAAATTTTGGCAATATTTTCTATAGCAATAAAATTTTGGCAATATTTTCTATACAAATAAAATTTTGGCAAAATTTTCTATAGAAATAAAGTTTTGGCAAAATTTTCAATAGAAAAAAATTTTGGTAAAATTTTCTATAGAAATAAAATCTCGATAAATTTTCTTTAGAAATAAAATTTTGCCAAAATTTTCTATAGAAATACAATTTTTACAAAATTTTCTATAGAAATAAAATTTTTCAAAATTTTCTGTAGACAATTTTTTTGCTCGGTAGTTTTTTTGGTAGAATTTACTCCGAATTTTGGTAGATTATTTTTGGTTCGAGTGGCAACCGTGTTCGGAGGTCAAATTTGGGGATCGGTTTATACGGCTTTATATATATTTATGACCGATATGGATAAATTTTTGCAAGGTTGTTAAAGACCATACACTAACTCAATGTGCCAAATTTCAACCTGATCGGGTGAAACACCCATGCAAAAATTGGTCGAAATCGGACCATAATTATATATAGCCCCCATATAAACCGATCCATTATTGGTTGGTGGTAAGTGCGATGGTACTGAGTCCTGTTGTAATGTCCATGGCCTGTGACCGAAATGTTTGTCTTCCCAGAACTATACTAAAGTCTTTTGGGGTATTTCCTGATAATATTCGTCATTTATTATAACCCCACGCTCGATGAACACGAGCCATCAATATCACTTGAGTTCTGGTGGCCAATAGAAGTTGTAGTTTAGGTTAGGTATAGTGGCAGCCCGATATTTCAGGCTTACTTTTCAGTTGACCTTTTTGGCATATAAATCATATAATTTTGTTTGTTCACAAACTGCTCAATTTTGAATGGTTTTTCATCGAAGAAAACCAAATTCCTTAAAATTGCAAAATTGCTCTATAAAATGAAAAAAAAAAACATATTTTCTCACCTTACTTTTAAATTTAATTCAATTCAAACATTTTTATTCTTATTAAATCCTTTATTCGTTCATCAGTTATTGACACGTCCAAAAAACTACACGATAAAGTAAAAGATGGAAAATAATTGCGACAGAAAATACAAAAAAAATATGTGTAACGCTGCCAACACAACAGCAATTCCATGGGCAAGCCAACCACACATCCTTAAAATTTGTGTGTGTGTGTTTTTTGCATTTTGCTTATTGCAAACGTCAAGTGTAATCGGCTTATAAAAGACGATTTTAAAATCCTCTTAAATGTTCAAAGCTTACGTATTAAATTATTATGTCGACACACAACGCGCAAGCCCAACGGCTTATGAATAACACAAATAATGGAAGACTCTATATTAGCAGAGGCGACAATTTTGATACCCTATAGGTTTAGGGTTTTAGAGATAAAAACAAAATGCGGATTGAAATGTCTGAGACCAACATAGATCGGTTTAATTGGTGCTCATGAAAATCTGATATATGGTAACAGACACTGGCATGCGATAATAAATCCATGTAACAGTTATTAACTTTATCTTTAAACATTTTCCAATAAATAAATTACCACCAAGATTACTTGGTAATTTATGTATTTGCTGGGATAGTACCTTAGGTTCGTGTAGGGTGTAAAAAATAAGTTTGACAACTAAACCCACATTGATACGCACTTTCGTACACATATTTCGCGACAAACCCCGTGATAAAAAAGGAAGTGTAATTATGAGATAGGGAAGTCCTTGCTGGATTTCATAAATATTGGGACTACGCATTACGAGCTAACCAAATAATAATTGGAAGAGTTGTAATCACGATTGCCACAGTTGGTAGGATTCTACCAAACAAGGTAGATTTTTTTACTGTTTGGTAGATTGGTAGAATTCTTGATGTTTTGGTAGATTTTGCCAAATATTTATTCCTCTCCAACTATGCGGTACTTTACAAATTTTCTATAAAAAATAAAATTTTGACAACATTTTCTATAACAAAAAAAATTTTGACAAAAATGTTCTATAAGAGTAAAATTTTGACAAAATTTTCCATAAAAATAAAATTTTGACAAAATTTTCTATAACAAATAAAATTTTGACAACATTTTCAATAAAAGTAAAATGTTGACAAAATTTTCTATACAAATAAAATTTGGACAAAATTTTCTATAAAAAAAACTTTGACAAAATTTTCTATAAAAATAAAATTTTGACAAAATTTTCTATAAAAATAAAATTTTGACAAAATTTTCTATAAAAATAAAATTTTGACAAAATTTTCTAAAAAATAAAATTTTGACACCATTTTCTATAAAAAATAAAATTTTGACAAAATTTTCTATTAAAATAAAATGTTGACAAAATTTTCTATAAAAATAAAATTTTTACAAAATTTTTTATAAAAATAAAATTTTGACAATATTTTATATAACAAATAATATTTTGACACAATTTTCTATACAAATACAATTTTGACAAAATTTTCTGTAAAAATAAAAATTTTACAAAATTTCTATAAAAATAAAATTTTGACAAAATGTTCTTTAAAAACAAAATTTTGACAAAATTTTCTATACAAATAAAGTTTGGACAAAATTTTCTATAAAAATGAAATGTTGACAAAATTTTCTATAGAAATAAAATTATGACAAAATTTTTTATAAAAATAAAATTTGGACAAAATTTTCTATAAAAATAAAATGTTGACAAAATTTTCTATAAAAATAAAATTTTGACAAAATTTTTTATAAAAATAAAATTTTCGCAAAATTTTCTATAGAAATAAAATAAAGATTTGACAAAAATTTCTATAGAAATAAAATTTTGAGAAAAGTTTCTTTAGAAATAAATAAGTTAAATCTTCTATAGAAATAAAATTTTGCAAAATAAGACTTTTTAGTTCTAACCTATATGAGCTCTAGTGGCTAAGAATGAGTCATTCTACACTGAAAAATTATTTACGTGCTATTAAAGATTACACAACCTAAATTTTAGGAAGCGCAATTTACAAAATATATGAGCAATATATATGAGCTCTAGTGGCTAAGAATGTAGCGTGAGTCATTCTACACTGAAAAATTATTTACGTGCTATTAAAGATTACGCAACCTAAATTTTAGGAAGCGCAATTTACAAAATATTAAGAACATTTTTTTTAATAATGAAATTTTAATTAAAATAACGAAGTTTTAATTAAAATATTGAAATTTTAATTAAAATAATGAAATTTTAATTTAATTAAAGTATAAAATCTTTGCTTCAAATTTTATTTTATTACATTTAGGACACAAATTTTGGAATTTCGCTTCCCCCTGTTAAAGTCACATGTCTTTGAACTAAGGGCGTTTTCGTTTCGCAAAAAATATGTTGCCTTGGTGTTACACTACTTTTTCCCTCATTGTATTTTCGCCCAAATGATAGTGTCATTCCAAAGTTATTATTAATTCATAACATTTTGAGGGATACAGGATCCAAAATCTATGACAGTGTCCTTCATATGTGGCAATCAATTTCGAGAATGTTGCACCTTTTTTCTCAATCGAAATCGCCTTAGGCAAATTTTCCTTGAAGTAAAGAAACACATTTTTGATTTAAAGAAATCGTTCTTAAATTAACTGAAATATTGAATCTTTAGATTTAAGGGAAACACGCTTCAAATAGGGACTAAGACTTACTTTGAGGATTTGTTTGGAATTACGAAAAAATTTTATTTTGAAGTATCGGTTATAATTTGAGTTTTTATGCTGGCAGTGAATAGATTTATTTATATATCACAAAAAGAGAATGGGGACTTGGTATTGATTCAGAGCAAAAGATGCGGCTTTTTTAAAATAAAGACATTTTTTATCGATCTTTAAATCTAGGATAAAAAAAAAATTAAAATTAGGATACAGATGTAATTTTTATACCCACCACCATAGGATAGAGGGTATATTAACTTTGTCATTCCATTTATAACACATCGAAATATTGCTCTAAGACCCCATAAACTAAATATATTCTGGGTCGTGGTGAAATTCTGAGTCGATCTAAGCTTGTCCGTCCGTCCGTTCGTCTGTTGAAATCACGCTAACTTCCGAACGAAACAAGCTATCGACTTGAAACTTGGCACAATAGCCCCATATAAACGGACCCCCAGATTTGGCTTGCGGAGCCTCTAAGAGAAGCATATTTCATCTGATCCTGTTGAAATTTGGTATATGGTCTCTAAGAACCATGCAAAAATTGGTCCACATCGGCCCATAATTATATATAGACCCCATGTAAACCGATCCCCAGATTTGGCTTGCGGAGCCTCAAAGAGGAGAAAAGTTCACCCGATCCGGCTGAAATTTGGTATATGGTGTTGGTATATGGTCTGTAACAACCATGCAAAAAATGGTCAACATCGGTCTTTTGCTCTTTTTTCGTTTTTAAATCTATACTGGCTACCCTACCGAAAACTACGTTGCATCTGACAACTGAAGGGTATAACACCAATTGGAACTAAATACAGCAGAATTTCATCGCTAACATCATGGGAGGAATCCACAACTTACGCACAACAAAAGGCCATCAGAATACTGAAATTTTCAAACTATAAACATGACAGAAAATGCTAATAAACTTTAGTTTTAGCTGATGAAGAAACATCATATAAAAAATAATAACAATAAATTTTGCTATTTCTCGAACCATATGAAGAGGCTGGAGTTTATGGAGAACACTCTCAATCCTTAACTGTTTGATGCGTTTTATGGCCCGACGCTGTGATTGGGCCTTGCATTTTCGAAAATGAGGTTGGACAAACACCCAGTTAATACATTTGGAAGTTCTACCTGGGTTCAGGCCTTTAATATACATCCAAAAATGCTTTTCTACAGATGTAAATAATTTGCACTTCACAAGAAGTTCTATTGATGTGTTGTATAAAAATCCTTTGTTCTATGCAGTTTTCCCAATAAATTTAAATTTTCTAAATGTTTATAAAACACAGTAAAGACAAATCAAATAATGACATTTCAAAAAAAAAAAAATATTAGCAAATTGCTAATATTTTTTTTGGAAATTTCATTATTTTTTCCTAATATTTTTACGTATTATTTTTTCCTAATATTTTTACGTATGTCATTATAAATTCATAAACTCAATATAGAGCATGCTTAAAAAGATGACTTCCGCCCCCATAACAAGGCCATGTAAAATTCATAATTTCTAGGCCAATTTTTCTCCACTTCCACTGGGCTTACACATAAAGATCATATGCCAAAAATCTTCTAGTTTCAATTTCAGTCTCTATATATGTCTAACGTTCAGTGTGTTTTGATAACTCATAACGTGAAAGCTGATCCGATATTGGAAAATATTAATGCAGAACGCTTATTAAGTTATATATTTTCTTAATGTTATTTATAATTAATTACTATTGGAGCTATATTGATAAAGAAGGTTGAACAAATTGATGAATTGTGTCATAGAAAAGAAAACGCCAAATCTATACACGCCTGACTATACAAGTTTCCATCCGGGCGAATGTACTTTTCCGTAGGCTGAAATATAGATCTGGCTGGAATAGGTAGTTTGTGCCCTTAATATTTGGTATATATTTTTGTTTTTATAAAAATTACTTCAAAAAAAATTTCCGATGACAAAATTTAAAAACTTTTATGACTATCACTTTAAAAACTATACATCTATTGTTCCTTTACAGATCCTTGAATGTCCTTCATCCTCACTGTTAATAGCAACTACTGTGCGCTTATAAGGTTTATGATCTTTCACAGTTTGAATATACTCGTGTCTTTGCTTTCTTTTATATTTTTCCTATATTCTAAAACTCTGTCAAGGTTGTTATAGGTAGCAATCATTTCACAACAGGTAAGCATATACAAACACAACATGATTTATTAACTACCACGACTAGGATTTTTCAATAATCTGTGATTTCTAACAAACCTTTTGTATTATCGCCATATGACATCGAATTTTAAGTTATTTTTCCGACGAGACATTTATAGAAATAGCCTTAGACTTAAAGGTGATTTGCCAGAAAAAGATACTAGAGATTACCCCGTTTCTGCTCCATTTTCAGATCTTAAAATATAATTTTTAGTAGAATGTGTTGCCTATGGTAATGACGCAGGAGCTTTTGGTAATGAGATTTTCATCTCAACTACTTGCAAAATTTTTACTGTCGACATATTTTTTTATGTTATTATAAATGTAGCAAAAATCCAATATAATTCCGAAGAATACAACAATTGATATGGAAATAATTTAGAGGTGGTATTTCCAAAAGGTTTGGGATCACGGTTGCCACTCGTACCAAAAATAATCTACCAAAATTTGAAGAAATATTTACCAAAATCTACCAAATTAAAAAAAAAATCTGTGGAAATTTTTGCCAAAATTTTATTTTACAAAAATTTTCGTCAAAATTTTATTTTACATAAAATTTTTAATAAAATTTTATTTTACCAAAAAATTTTCGTCAAAATTTTATTGCTATAGAAAATTTTGTCAAAATTGTATTTCTATAGAACATTTTGTCAAAATTTTATTTCTATACAAAATTTTGTCAAAATTTTATTTCTATAGAAAATTTTGTCAAAATTTTATTTCCGTAGAAAATTTTGTCAAAATTTTATTTCTGTAGAAAATTTTGTGGAAATTTTATCTAATTATACAATTATTTTTCGAGCTTTTATGGACAGATATAGATTAAGGAACATGGTTAATAGAGCCATTGAAAAGAAAACGCCAGATACCAATCTATACACGCCTGGACTGTACATGTTTCGGTTCGGGCGAATGAACCTTTCCACAGCCTTTAGTATAGTCTGGCTGGGAGAGATAACTCAATTTTGGGCCCTTTATGCTAACTCCTTATGGAGAAAACATTTGGGAAATTTCCTCTTACAAATTGAATCATCTTTTCTCCCACTGTACATCATCTTTTCATATAACTTACAAGTCCCTTAATCTTATTTTTATTTCGTTTTGTTACATAGTAATGCAACAACACGAAATTTATTTTTAGAAAGCTAATTTGTTAGAATTCACCTAAGTGGTGAACAGTCGAACAATGCTTGTTGTTTCTACAGTCAACTACAACATATGACAATTAACAGAAACTGGTTTCCAGGATACAACAACAATTCTAACGCGTACATTAGTCGTGTTTTTCCTAGTTTTACGACGGGCTCATCGTTGCTTATTATTTTTCATGTTAGCCTGATAATGAAACAGGCAATTGACGTCCAAATGCATTATATCTAATTATACAATTATTTTTCGAGCTTTTATGGACAGATATAGATTAAGGAACATGGTTAATAGAGCCATTGAAAAGAAAACGCCAGATACCAATCTATACACGCCTGGACTGTACATGTTTCGGTTCGGGCGAATGAACCTTTCCACAGCCTTTAGTATAGTCTGGCTGGGAGAGATAACTCAATTTTGGGCCCTTTATGCTAACTCCTTATGGAGAAAACATTTGGGAAATTTCCTCTTACAAATTGAATCATCTTTTCTCCCACTGTACATCATCTTTTCATATAACTTACAAGTCCCTTAATCTTATTTTTATTTCGTTTTGTTACATAGTAATGCAACAACACGAAATTTATTTTTAGAAAGCTAATTTGTTAGAATTCACCTAAGTGGTGAACAGTCGAACAATGCTTGTTGTTTCTACAGTCAACTACAACATATGACAATTAACAGAAACTGGTTTCCAGGATACAACAACAATTCTAACGCGTACATTAGTCGTGTTTTTCCTAGTTTTACGACGGGCTCATCGTTGCTTATTATTTTTCATGTTAGCCTGATAATGAAACAGGCAATTGACGTCCAAATGCATTATATCTAATTATACAATTATTTTTCGAGCTTTTATGGACAGATATAGATTAAGGAACATGGTTAATAGAGCCATTTATTTTACAGAAAAATTTTGACAAAATGTTATTCTATAGAAAATTTTGCCAAAATTTTATTTCTATACAAATTTTTCTCAAAATTTTATTTCTATAGAAAATTTTGTCAAAGTTTTATTTCTTTAGAAAATTATGTCAAAATTTGATTTCTATAGAAAATTTTGTCAAAATTTTATTTGTACAGAAAATTTTGTCGAAATTTTATTTCTATAGATATATATAGAAAATTTTGTCAAAATTTTATTTCTTTAGAAAATTGTTTCAAAATTTGATTTCTATGCAAAATTTTGACAAAATTTTATTTCTATAGAAAATTTTGTTAAAATTTTATTTTATAGAAAATTTTGTTAAAATTTTATTTCTATAGAAAATTTTGTCAAAATTTTATTTCTATAGAAAATTTTGTCAAAATTTTATTTCTATAGAAAGTTTTGTCAAAATTTTATTTCCATAGAAAATTTTGTCAAAAAATTTTATTTTGTAGAAAATTTTGTCAAAATTTTATTTTTTATAGAAAATTTTGTCAAAATTTTATTTCTATAGAAAATTTTGTCAAAATTTTATTTCTATAGAACATTTTGTCGAAATTTTTATTTCTATAGAAAATTTTGTCAAAATTTTATTTCTGTAGAAAATTTTGTCAAAATTTTATTTCTATAGAGAATTTTGTCAAAATTTTATTTGCACAGAAAATTTTGTCGAAATTTTATTTGTGCAGAAAATTTTGTCGAAATTTTATTTCTATAGATATATATCGAAAATGCTGTCAACATTTTAGTTCTGTAGAAAATTGTGTCAAAATTTTATTCCCATAGAAAATTTTGTCAAATTTTTTTTCTACAGTAAACTTTGTCAACATTTTATTTCTATAGAAAATTGTCTCATAATTTTAATTCTATAGAAAACTTTGTACAAATTTTATGTCTATAGAAAATTTTGTAAAAATTTTATTTTTAAACAAAATCTTGTCAAAGTTTTATTTCTATAGAAGTTTTATTTCTATAGTCAACATTTTATTTCTATAGAAAATTGTCTCATAATTTTAATTCTATAGAAAACTTTGTACAAATTTTATGTCTATAGAAAATTTTTTAAAAATTTTATTTTTAAACAAAATTTTGTCAAAGTTTTATTTCTATAGAAAACTTTTTCAAAATTTTATTTCTGTAGAAAATGTTGTCAAAATGTTATATCTATAGACAATTTTTCAAAATTTTATTTCTATAGAAAATTTTGTCAAAATTTTATTTCTATAGAAAATTTTGTCAAAATTTTATTTCTGTAGAGAATTTTGCCAAGATGTTATTTCTATAGAAAATTTTGTCAAAATTTTATTTCTATAGAAAATTTTGTCAAACCTTTATTTCTATAGAAAATTTTGTCAAAATTTTATTTCTATTGAAAATTTTGTCAAATTTATATTTTTATAAAAAATGTTGTCAAAATTTTATTTCTATAGAAAATTTTGTTAAAATTTTATTTTTATAGAAAATTTTGTCACAATTGTATTTCTATCGAAAATTGATGTAACTCTTATTTAGAGAGGTATATTTTGCAAAATCTACCAAAACAGTACAAAATCTACCTTTTTTGGTATAATTATACCAACTGTGGCAACAGTGTTTGGGATTCACATAAAAAATAGTTTAAGGACAAATTCTCCTTGACAAAATGTTGTGACTATCACTTTGATATTTTCGCATTTACTTTCCCTCTTTTAATCCTTGAATGTCCTTCATCCTCACTGTTAAGAGCCACTACTGTGCGATTATAATATTTATGATCATTCACAGTTTGAATAAACTCGTGCCTCTGATTTCTCTTAATATTTTCCCTATATTCTAAAACTCTGCCAAGGTTGTTATAGGTAGCAATCATTTCACTACAGGTAAGCATATACAAACACCACAGGATATCTTAACTCTAGGACTAGGATGTTTCTATAATCTGGGATTTCTACCTAAGCCTTTGTATTATGTGCCCATAAAAACGGCGTTGAAGTCATTTGGTCGTCGCGACATTCACACTTAGTGAAATGTGAGAAAAGTTATAAGAATGACAAATTTCCCTGAATAGCAGCGAAAAATTTAGTTTATTTCATTGGAAAATTACAATTTTCATGGTAAACTCATTTACATCAAAAAGCGGATATTTCCTATTTGTGAGTACTATCCCTAGAATGAGTCCTTGTACATTATTACAAAACTGTCCTTGACCATTTTCTTTATAAAACAATGTTACTTGGCGTGTGTCCTTTTTTTTTGAGAAAGTCCGAAGATATTTTGTAGATGAATTTATCAGGAAGCGTGAAAAATTGATGACTTGTGCCATGACACCGTTTGACTGTGCGCTAGGAGATGTAATTAAAATTAAGGTTGGCTATGCACTACAGTTGATATCAAGGACATGAATATAGGCAGGAAATGCAGACGGAATAGAAATGTTGATATTTAAAGTGGAGAATATATAATTTTATTTTTATGCCCACCCGGCGTCTTCAAGTGAAATTCGTTTTGTATTCAATCAAATTAGGCTTAATACAATTTTGAAGAAATTTTCTGTAGAAATAAAATTTTGGCAAAAATTTCTATAAAATTAAATTTTGACAAAATTTTCTATAAAAATAAAATTTGACAAAATTTTTTATAAAAAAATGTTGACACAATTATCTATACAAATTAAAATTTGAACAAATTTTCTATAGAAATAAAATTATGAACAAATTTTCTGTAGAAATAAAATTTTCACTAAATTTTCTATAGAAATAAAATTTTGACAAAACTTTCTAAAGAAATAAAATTTTGACAAAATTTTAACAAAATTTTCTATAGAAATAAAGTTTTGACAAAAATAGAATGTTGACAAAAATTTTCTATGGAAATAAAATTTTGACAAAATGTTCTATAGAAATAAAATTTTAACAAAATTTTCTATAGAAATAAAATTTTCATTCGTTTTGTTTTGTTATTGTTGGTTATGTTCTTTAAGCATTTTTGTTGTTTTTTGATTTCAGCTTAAAACCATGCATTGACTAAACTACAAGTGTAGCTTAACCAACAGAGGAAAATAATGTTTGTCAAATTGATTTGGGCAAAGCCCTGTAGACTGCAAGATGGTTGGATGGACGCACGTTTCGGAATTACCACATCCCTCATAAGCATCCTCTACTTGCAGCAAAACTATCAACCAATTATCAGAATAAATTCAGGAAGTTCCCTAAACCCAAAAGTGAAGCACACTTGAACCTTCCGAAAAAAGCTCTTACATGATAGCCGGCTTATGCCAAAATAAATTCGTACAAACATATCTCTTTTGCTATCATGCAAAACCTTTTTTTCGGAAGGTTCGAGTGTGGTTCATTGTTGGGTTTAATGATCTGCCTGATTTTATTCTGAAAATTGGCTGATAGTTTTGCTGCAAGTAGAGGATGCTTATGAGGGATGTGGTAATTCCGAAACGTGCGTCCAGTCTATAGGGCTTTGCCCAAATAAATTTGACAAACATTATTTTCCTCTGTTGGTTAAGCTACACTTGTAGTTTAGTCAATGCATGGTTTTAAGCTGAAATCAAAAAACAACAGAAATAAAATATTGACAAAATTTTTTATAAAAATAAAATTTTGAAAAATATTTCTATAGAAATAAAATTTTGACAAAATTTTCTATAGAAATAAAATTTTACAAAATTTTCTGTAGAAATAAAATATTGACAAAATTTTCTATAGAAATAAAATTTTGATAATATTTTTTATAGAAATAAAATTATGAGAAAATTTTCTATAAAAATAAAATTTTGCCAAAATTTTTTATAGAAATAAAATTTTGACAAAATTTTTATAGAAATACAATTTTGACAAAATTTTCGATAGAAACAAAGTCTTGAAAAAATTTTATATATAAAAAAAATGTTGAAAAAATTTTCTGTACAAATAAAATTTTGGCAAAATTAACTATAGAAATAAAATTTTGACGAAATTTCCCATAAAAATAAAATTTTGACAAAATTTTCTATAGAAATAAAAATTTGAAAAAATGTCTATACAAATAAAATCTAACTAAGGAAATTAACTATGCAAATAAAATTTTGACAAAATTTTCTATAGAATTGAACAATTTTGAAAAAATTTGCTCTAGAATTTGACAAAATTTTCTATAGAAATAAAATGTTGACAAAATTTTATATAGAAATAAAATTTTGACAAAATTTTCTATAGAAATAAAATTTTGACAAAACTTTCTAAGGAAATAAAATTTTGACAAAATTTCCTATATATATAAAATTTTGACAAAATTTTAACAAAATTTTCTATAGAAATAAAATTTTTACAAAAATAAAATGCTGACAAAATTTTCTATAGAAATAAAATTTTGACAAAATGTTCTATAGAAATAAAATTTTAACAAAATTTTCTATAGAAATACAATGTTGACAAAAATTTTTATAGAAATAATATTTTGAAAAAAATTCCTATAGAAATAAAATTTTGACAAAATTTTCTATAGAAATAAAATGTTGACAAAATTTTCTGTAGAAATAAAATTTTGACAAAATTTACTATAGAAATAAAATTTTGACAAAATTTTTTATAGAAATTAAATTATGAGAAAATTTTCTATATAAATAAAATGTGGACGAAATTACCTACACAAAAGAAGTTTTGACAAAATTTTCGATAGAAATAAAAATTTGAAAAAATTTTCTATAGAAATAAAATTTTAACAAAATTTTCTACAAAAATAAAATTTTGACAAAATTATCTATAAAAGTAAAATTTTGACAAAATTTTCTATATAGAAAACAAATTTTGACAAAATTTCCTATAGATATAAAATTTTGATAAAATTTTAACAAAATGTTCTATAGAAATAAAAATTTTACAAAATTTTCTATAGATATAAAACTTTGACAAAATTTTTTATAGAAATAAAATTTTGAAAAAAATTTCTATAGCAATACAATTTTGACAAAATTTTCTATAGAAATAAAATTTTGACAAAATTCTCTATAGAAAACAAAATTTTTACAAAATTTTTTGCAGAAATAAAATTTTGATAAAATTTTCTATAGATATAAAATTTTGACAACATTTTCTATAGAAATAACATTTTGACAAAATTTTCTATAGAAATAAAGTTTTGAAAAAATTTTCTATACAAATAAAATTTTTGCAGAATTAACTATAGAAATAAAATTTTGACGAAATTTTCCATAAAAATAAAATTTTCTGTAGAAATAAAATTTTGAAGAAATTTTCTATAGAAATAAGATTTTGACAAAATTTTCCGATAGAAATAAGTTTTTGACAACATTTTCTATAGAAATAAAATTTTGACAACATTTTGTATAGAAATTTTGACAAAATGTTCTATAGAAATAAAGTTTTGACGAATTTTTCTGTAGAAATAACATTTTGACGAAAGTTTCCATAGATATAAAATTTTCAAGAAATGGGACCAATATTTCCGTAAATAAAGTAATAATACTTCAATCATTTGGTGCAGGGTATAAAAATGCCATTATTCATTGTCAATCCTTTTTGAAACGGAGCCTTCAAATACCCTAAGTGTTGACTTCAAGTACTTTCGTGGATGCACAAAAATAAATCGCCACTAAAATTTGTGAATAGAAAAATGGAAAAATCAATATTGAAGAATCAATAATGAGATAATGTAATCTCCAAGACGTGTCCCAAGAAATAATTATGTGAGAAAAGTTCATTTCATGGGATGATTACAAATATAGCATCTAAATCCATTACATGACTTATATTCCTTTTCGACATTTTCCAGCCAACTTTCCCCATTGCAGTGAAAAACAAAAACGAAAAACTCCCCTCCATATGCTAAGCAGAGTCCCCCAAAAATACTCCCCATTATAATGATGATGCATATACTCCGGTCGACATAAGTGAAACGATCGATCATGTGATTTGCCTAGCAAGTGTATTGTGACGTGTGTCGCGTTATAGGGACGATCTAGTTTCCCTTCGATATAGGATGATGTTCGAATTTTCACAGTATGATCTCTCACACACACACAGCCATCATTGATTTCTATGAACTTTGGGAGTTTTATGATCAAACATTCGAAACGCATTAAGTTAATAATGTCTGCTCTCTTTGTAAATTAAGATTTGTAGCAACTTTTATTTTATGATCATTCCTAAAATAGTTCTTCCCCCAGACACTCATCATGTGAAATGATGTCAGAATGTCTATGGATCCCATGGAAGTTTGCATCCAAATAAGCAGGGAGCCAACAAGGGATATACAGTGGACATACAACTAAAAATCCCCCCAATGCTTCATATGGTCTACGGGAATGTTGGAAGTTGTCAGCACATATTCGTGGTGTTGAAATTGTCATAAATTCTCAAAACAAATCTGTTTTGTTAGAAACGTGTATACATTTCTGGCGCATAGCTTTTTCCTGCTTTTTTGATTTTGCTAAAGACCATAAGAGGGATTCAAGGGACCTAGACCATGGGCGAAAATAAGACGAAATCTTATTTTTGGAATTATTGCTTTTTTGGTTGAAGAATACGGCTTGTTAAGTGATTGACATACTTACCATTGGAAATTTTAAAATGTAGTGATCTGTTTGGAATGATTCTGAATATTTTTTAAATATTTGTTGGGAGATGGGAAAGTATTTTGAACACCTATTGTATGAACGGGATTTAATAAGTAGTTTTGCATGAAAATCAAATTAGTGGACAAATATTTCAACTGAATCTACAATAAAACAAATAATGAAAATATAAAGTCTGGTAGGGTTGACAGTATAATCTCCTGCACCATTATGTATACGAATATTTTCCATATTTTTCTGGACCAATGTTTTCAGATTTATATCAAATATATTGTAAAAAAAAATTATTCGCAATGGAATTCAAAATATCATGTGATTGCTTCATATTTGGCTGGAAAGCCACCAGTGGCTATCATTGGCCCCCTCCAGCATTTAAATATGAATAAATTTTAAATTACCGTCACCCTGGAAGCCATCGTAATGCAATGATTAACATGCCGGTCTTCCATTCAAAGGATCATGGATTTAATCCCAGTCTCGATCAAACACCAAAAGATTTTCAGACGTGGATTAAACTCTCTCAGTTATGCTGGTGATATTTCTGACTGATTTAAAGCTATCCAAGTGTTTCACCGCAATGGGAAAGCCGTTCGGACTCGAAATTTCAATCGGATCGAATGAAATTACAGTTCCAAGAGTCTAATCAAGTCAGATCTGAGAATCAGTTTCTGGGTTGTGGTGAAATTCCAAAGTCGATTTAGTGATGTCCGTCCGTCCGTCTGCGGAAATCACGCTAACTTCCGAAAGAAACAAGCTAAAGACTTGAAACTTGGCACAAGTAGTTGCTACTGATGTAGGTCGGCCATATGGCACCACTTTTACGTATGGGCCCCATATAAACGGACCCCGATTTCGCTTGCGGAGCTCTTAGAGAAGCAAATTTCATCCGATCCGTTTGAAATTTGGTTCGTGGTTTATATACAACCATAATTATATATAGCCCCCATAAAAACCGACCCACAGATTTTGCTTGCGAATCTACTTGGAGGAGCAAATTTCATCCGATCCGGTTTAAATTTGGTACATGGTGTTGATATATGCCCTCTACCACTCATGCAAAAATTGGTCTAAATCGGTGCCCATATAAAAGGATGCCCAGATTTGACCTCCAGAGCCTCTTGCAGAAGCAAATTTCATTCGATCCGGTTGATATCTGGTACGTTTTGTTGATATGTGGTCTCTAACATTCACACTAAAATTGGTCCACATAATTATGGACCTATAATTATATATAGTCCCCATATAAACCGATCCCCAGATTTGACTTCCGAAGAAAATTTCATCCGATCCGGTTGAAATTCATTGGTACGTTGTGCAAGGATATGGCCTTGTTTATATAGCAGGTTTGCTGATAAGTATGACCCGGTCTGACACATAGATGGCGTCGCTATTATTAACTGCATATTATTATACCCACCACCATAGTATGGGGGTATATTAACTTTGTCATTCCGTTTGTAACACATCGAAATATTGCTCTAAGACCCCATAAAGTATATATATTCTGGGTCGTGGTGAAATTCTGAGTCGATCTGAGCAAGTCCGTCCGTCCGTCCGTCTGTTGAAATCACGCTAACTTCCGAACGACACAAGCTATCGACTTGAAACTTGGCACAAGTAGTTGATATTGATGTAGGTCGGATGGTATTGAAATGGGCCATATCGGTCCACTTTTACGTATAGCCCCCATATAAACGGACCCCCAAATTTGGCTTGCGATTGCTCTACGAGAAGCAAATTTCATCCGATCCGGCTGAAATTTGGTACATGGTGTTAGTATATGGTCTCTAACAACCATGCAAAAATTGGTCCACTTTTACGTATAGCCCCCATATAAACGGACCCCGAAATTTGGCTTGCGATTGCTCTAAAAGAAGCAAATTTCATCCGATCAGGCTGAAATTTGGTATATAGTGTTAGTATATGGTATCTAACTACCATGCAAAAATTGGTGCATATCGGTCTACTTTTACGTATAGCCCCCATATAAACGGACCCCCAAATTTGGCTTGCGATTGCTCTAAGAGAAGCAAATTGCATCCGATCCGGCTGAAATTTGGTACATGGTGTTGGTATATGTTCTCTAATGACCATGCAAAAATTGGTATACATCGACCCATAATTATATATAGCCCCCATATAAGCCGATCCCCAGATTTGACCTCCGGAGCCTCTTGGAGGAGCAAAATTCATCCGATCCGGTTGAAATTTGGTACGTGGTGTTAGTATATGGTCTTTAACAACCATGCAAGAATTGGTCCATATCGGTCCATAAATATATATAGCCCCCATATAAATCGATCCCCAGATTTGTCCTCCGGAGCCTCTTGGAGGAGCAAAATTCATCCGATCCGGTTGAAATTTGGAACATGGTGTTAGAATGTGGTCTCTAACAAACACGCAAGAATTGGTCCATATCGGTCCATAATTATATATAGCCCCCATATAAACCGTTCCCCAGATTTGATCTCCGGAGCCTCTTGGAGGAGCAAAATTCATCCGATCCGGTTGAAATTTCCAACGTGGTGTTAGTATAAGGCCGCTAATAACCATGCCAAAATTGGTCCATATCGGTCTATAGTTATATATAGCCGATCCCCAATAACACAAAAATTGGTCCATATCGGTTCATAATCATGGTTGCCATTCGAGCCAAAAATATTATTTTTATAGAAAACATTGTCAAAATGTTATTCCTAGAGAAAATTTTGTCAAAATTTTATTTCTATTGAAAATTTTGTCAAAATTTTATTTCTATAGAAAATTTTGACAAAATTTTATTTCTATAGAAAATTTTGTCAAAATGTTATTTCTATAGAAAAAGTTTTCCAAATTTTATTTCTATAGAAAATTTTGTTAAAATTTTACTTCAATAGAAAATGTTGTCAAAATTTTATTTTGTCAAAATTTTATTTCTATAGAAACTTTAAACTCAATTAATCCACCAAAATTTTATTTTTATAGAAAACATTGTCAAAATGTTATTCTTATAGAACATTTTGTCAAAATTTTGTTTCTATAGAAAATTTTGACAAAATTTTATTTCTATAGAAAATTTTGTTAAAATTTTACTTCTATAGAAAATGTTGTCAAAATTTTATTTTGTCAAAATTTTATTTCTATAGAAACTTTAAACTTAATTATATACGTATTTAATCGGCCTTTTCTAGTTTAATGTATACCACGTATGGACTATGTGGTATATATTACGGTGTTAGGAAATTTTAAGATACCGTGCCATCGGCTTCAGTAGAAGTTTCTACGCAATCCATGATGGAGGGTACATAAACTTCGGCCTGGCCGAACTTACGGCCGTATATACTTGTTTTTATATAGTACCAACCTTCAAATGATTCGTGTCAAAATTTGACGTCTGTAAGTCAATTTGTTTGTGAGATAGAGTGTCTTTTGTGAAGCAACTTTTGTTATTGTGAAAAAATGGAAAAAAAAGGAATTTCGTGTTTTGATAAAATACTGTTTTCTGAAGGGAAAAAATACGGTGGAAGCAAACAATTGGCTTGATAATGAGTTTCCGGACTCTGCCCCAGGGAAATCAACAATAATTGATAGGTATGCAAAATTCAAGCGTGGTGAAATGAGCACGGAGGACGGTGAACGCAGTGGACGCCCGAAAGAGATGGTTACCGACGAAAGCATCAAAAAATCCACAAAATGATTTTGAATGACCGTAAAATGAAGTTGATCGAGAGAGCAGAGGCCTTAAAGATATCAAAGGAACGCGTTTGTCATATCATTCATCAATATTTGGATATGCGGAAGCTCTGGGCAAAATGGGTGCCGCGCGAGCTCACATTTGACCACATTTTGAGCGGTGTTTGCAGCTGTTAATTCGTAATAGACCCGAGTTTTTCCGTCGATATGTGACAATGGATGAAACATGGCTCCATCACTACACTCCTAAGTCCAATCGACAGTCGGCTGAGTGGACAGCGACCGGTGAACCGTCTCCGAAACGTAGAAAGACTCAAAAGTCCGTTGGCAAAGTAATGGCTCCTGTTTTTTTGGATGCGCATGGAATAATTGTTATCGATTATCTTCAGAATTGAAAACCATCAACAGTGACTATTATATGGCGTTATTTGAGCGTTTGAAGGTCGAAATCGCGGCACAATGGCCCCATATGAAGAAGAAATAAGTGTTGTTCCACCAAGACAACGCACCGTGCCACAAGTCGTTGAAAACGATGGCAAAAATTCATGAATTGGGCTTCGAATTGCTTCCCCACCCACCGTATTCTCCAGATCTGGCCCCAAAGACTTTTTCTTGTTCTCAGACCTCAAAAGGATGCTCTCAGGGAAAAAAATTGGCTGCAATGAAGAGGTGATTGCCGAAACTGAGGCCTATTTTGGGGCAAAACCGAAGGAGTACTACCAAAATGGTATCAAAAAATTGGAAGATCGTTATAATCGTTGTATCGCTCTTGAAGGGAACTATGTTGAATAATATAAACGAATTTTGACAACAAATGTGTTTTTCTTTGTTAGACCGGGGACTTATCATCCTGTTATAGATTTGGTCCTCAAATCCAATTGTCGTCTTCTTTATGAAAAAATTTAAGTAACCAGGTCGCTCTCTCTTCAAATAAAATCTTATAAAATAAAAAATTGGAATTTTTATTTTTTACACTGTTCCTATGATTTAATTTCGGGACAAAACATTCAAGGTGGACTACCCGCTGGCTTCTCATCAGCTTCCATTGACTACTGCCGCCAAATAAGTTTTTGTTTTTACCAAAAATATTATCAAAATTTTTTTTTTAAACTTGCCCAGAGGGCTGAGAATACATACCCCCAGAAAAAAAACGAAAAAGAAAAATAATGAACCAATGCATCAAATGAAATTTCATGCTCATTCATATGACTGCTATCTGCCCCCATATCCCCATCTAGAGTACAAAAGCCCAGTTGGTGGTGGTGAGTTCTTCTCTGTATAATATCCGATATTGTCAGCCGTAAAAGATGCTGGAGGTGCTTTTTATTCTATGTCATCAATTTTCGAATCGGCATTTTGCTTTCTTCGACAGTGCTGTAGATCTGTTTTTCTCCTAAAATTTATGGCATTTTTAAGGGAAATTAACAAAACATTTAGAGCAGCAAATCAAATGTAGTCAAAAAGTCATCCACTTTTTTTTTTGATTTTACCAAAAATCAAATGAATTGAAGAAAGATGCAAGAGTGGTATAAAGATTTTTTTATATTCTAATTCAATGTAATTGTATTTTAAGAGGAGTTTTTTTAGGATGATGTAGCAACATATTTAAGTTGAATTCTTTGTGATGTGTTCGTTTCTTTTTTGGGGAATACACCCTTTACTATAAATTCCCTGTGGTGTCGGCATTGTTTGAGGTAGCGCTTTTTTGATGGCCTTGCTGGCGTAGAAAGAATTTTGTCTTTTTTTTGTTATCTCAAATAGTTTTCATATATTCTTTAGTTTTGAAATTCTTGTCATGGTCTTATTTCACGATTGGTCCCAGTATTATTTATTGTCCCTGTAGTTTTGCTTCCGGTTTGGAATGCCAAAATGTATAAAATAATATATATTATATAAATATATAACAAGTATATACAACGAACGAATTTTCTTTCAGAATTTCGTTAAAAGTACCAAATTTCCAATTTTTTTATAACCAAAGAAACTTTTCATTAAAAAAAAAGAAATATTTCGTACTTTTAACGAAATTTGTTCTTCATTATTGCAAGGAAAACCTTTGCACTTTTTATGGACAAATTTCGTACTTTTTATAAAAGAGTTTCGTACTTTTTACGAAAAATGTTCGTACCTTGTTTTGTTAGAAAAAAATTATTGACCAAAGTGCAATGGGTTGTAATAACAAGTTTGCAAATGTTTTTGGTTTTCTATACTCTCCACCATAGGATGGGGGTTCATTAACTTTGTCATTCCGTTTGTAACACATCGAAATATTGCTCTAAGATCCCATAAAGTGTATATATATTCCGGCTCGTGGTAAAATTCGGATTTGATGTAGCCATGTCCGTCCGTCCGTCTGTCCGGCTGTCCGTCCGTCTGTCCGGCTGTCCGTCCGTCTGTGGAAACCACGCTAACTTCGGAACTAAATGAGCTATCGACTTTAAACTTGGCACAAGTAGTTGCTATTGATGTAGGTCGGATGTTATTGCAAATGAGCCATATCGGATCAGGTTTACGTACAGCCCCCATATAAATCGACCTCCATATTTGGTTTGCGGAGCCTCTTAGAGAAGCTGATTTCATCCGATTCGTTTTAAATTTTGTACGTAGTGTTAGTAGATGGTCTCTAATAACCATGCAAATATTGGTCCATGTAGGTCCATAATTATTTATAGCCCCCATATAAACCAATCCCCAGATTTGAACTCCGGAGCCTCTTGAAGAAGCAAAATTCACCCGATCCGTTTGAAATTTTGTACGTGGTGTTAGCATATGGTCTCTAACAACCATGCAAAAATTGATCCATATCGGTCCATAATTCTATATAGCCCCCATATAAATCAACCCAGATTTGAACTACAGAACCTCTTGGAGGAGCAACATTCATCCAATTGAAATTTGGTACATTGCGCTAGAATATGGCCACTAAAAACCATGCCAAAATTGGTCCATATAGCCCTATAGATATAGTTTCATTTTATTTCTATAGAAAATTTTGTCAAAATTTTATTTCTATAAAAAATGTTGTCAAAATTTTATTTCTATACAAAATTTTGTCAAAATTTTATTTCTATACAAAAGGTTTTCAAACTGAAATATATACGTATTTAATCGGCCTTGCTATGTCCGTCCGTCCGTCTGTGGAAATCACGCTAACTTCCGAAGGCAAATGGCCAAAATTTTTCCATATCGGTCTATAGTTATATATAGCCGATACACAATCACACAAAAATTGGTCCATTGCGGTTCATAATCATGGCTGCCTCTCGAGCCAAAAATAATCTACAAAAATTTAATTTCTATAGAAAATGTTGAAAAAATTTTATAACTACAGAAAATTTTGTCAAATTTTACTTCTATGGAAAATTTTGTCGAAATTTAGTCAACATTTTATTTCTATAAAAAATTTTTCAAAATTTCATTACTATAGAAAAAAATTTCAAAATTTAATTTCTATAGAAAATTTTGTCAAAATTTTATTTCTATAGAAAAATTTGTCAAAATTTTATTTCTATAGAAAATTTTTGCAAACTGAAATATATACGTATTTAATCGGCTTTGCTTTGTCCGTCCGTCCGTCTGTGGAAATCGCGCTAACTTCCGAACGAAAATGGCCACTAAAAACCATGCCAAAATTTGTCCATGTCGGTCTATAGTTATATATAGCCGATCCCCAATCACACAAAAATTGGTCCATTGCGGTTCATAATCATGGCTGCCACTCGAGCCAAAAATAATCTACCAAAATTTTATTTCTATTGAAAATTTTGACAAAATTTTATTACTACACAAAATTTTGTCAAAATTTTATTTCTATGGAAAATCTTCCCAAAATTTTATTTCTATAGATAATTTTGTCAAAATTTTATTTTTATAGATAATTTTGTCAAAATATTATTTCTATAGAAAATTTTGTCAAAATTTTATTTCCTTAGAAAATTTTGTCAAACTGAAATATATACGTATTTAATCGGCCTTGCTATGTCCGTACGTCCGTCTGTGGAAATCACGCTAACTTCCGAACGAAAATGGCCACTAAAAACCATGCCAAAATTTGTCCATGTCGGTCTATAGTTATATATAGCCGATCCCCAATCACACAAAAATTGGTACATTGCGGTTAATAATCACGGCTGCCACTCCAGCCAAAAATAATCTATCAATAATCTACCAAAACCAAAAGAATTTATGCAATCTGCTAACAGAATGACAAAATTATCTATAGAAATAAAATTTTGACAAAATCATCTATAGAAATAAAGTTTTGACAAAATTTTCTATAGTAATAAAATTTCGACAAAATTTTCTATAGTAATAAAATTTTGACAAAATTTTCTATAGTAATAAAATTTTGACAAACATTTCTATAGTAATAAAATTTTGACAACATTTTCTGTAGTCATAAAATTTTGACAAAATTTTCTATAGTAATAAAATTTTGACAAAATTTTCTATAGTAATAAAATTTTGACTAAATTATCTATAGTAATAAAATTTAAAAAAAAAAATTTTTCTATAGTAATAAAATTTTGACAAAATTTTTTATAGAAATAAAATTTTGACAAAATTCTCTATTGTAATAAAATATTGACAAAATTTTCTATAGTAATAAAATTTTGACTAAATTTTCTGTAGTAATAAAATTTTGGCAAAATTTTCTATAATAATAAAATTTTGACAAAATTTTCTATAGTAATAAAATTTTGACAACATTTTCTATAGTAATAAAATTTTGACAAAATTTTTTTTTAGAAATAAAATTTGGACAAAATTTTCTATAGAAATAAAATTTTGAAAAATTTTTCTATAGAAATAAAATTTTGAAAATTTTTTTTATAGAAATAAAATTTTGACAAAATTTTTTATAGAAATAAAATTTTGACAAAATTTTTTATAGAAATAAAATTTTGACAAAATTTTCTATAACAATAAAATTTTGAAAAAAAAATTATAAAAATAAAATTTTGACAAAATGTTCTACAGAAATAAAATGTTGACAACATTTTTTATGATAATAGAATTTTGACAAAATTTACTATAGGAACAGAATTTTGACAAAACTGTTTATAGAAATAAAATTTTTACAAAAATTATATAAAATTTTTCAAAGTTTTCTGTAGAAAAAATTCGATTGTGGATGACAGTTTTTAGTAGAAGTTTCTAAGCAATCCTCGGTGGAGGGTACATAAGATTCGGTCTGGCCTAATTTACAGCCGTACTCGCATATACTTGTCAATAAAATTTTGCAATAGAAAAAATTTGCAATTAATTTGTTCTACGATTAACAAAAACTGAATAATATTTTTTTTATATATTCCTTTGCTACATGGAAATTAACCCAATGATACCAAAAATAGTGTTTTCTAATATAAATAGTAATATTTTAGGCTAGTCTATATCTGGTTCCATCTTTATCTTATTAACTCCAAGTTAGAAGTTGGAGAGTACATTGGTTTCATATGTAGTTTTCGGAGACTCTTGTTTTTGTTGAAATAAAATATACCTGAGCATCAACTACATTCTTAGTGAATCTTCTAAAATCGATAAGGATAAATGTTCTATCCATTTTTGTTCACTCAGCAATTTTATATAACCTTTATCTAAAACAACCTTGGAAATTCAATTATTCAAAAAATTCGAAATTGGCCAAGACTGAAGACTGAAATTAAATAACCCGCAAACAGGCATAAACATTATGATAACAGGATACAGTAGTTATAATCCTTGTTGATATTTTCAAAAAAATGTTAAATATTCACACAGCAAGATATTGAAATATCTTCTTTTTGTCTTAAAGAAATACACCAGGATATCCTGCGATCTCATGCTGAGTCATTTAGAATTCTCTCACAAAATAGGTAGTAAACGCAATTAGGTTGTAGCAAAGGGTAATCTTGGAAGTTGGCTGGAACAGGTAAAGGATACGTCTGGAAAACGACAGAATTCCTAAGAAAAGAAGGATTAAAATGATGACGAGTTTGAATAATTCGAAAAAATGCTTTTAGTGTTTACTTTGGCCAATGAACCAATCATGTGGAATTATTCTTTGTTAGACTCACTGGGCTTTGACTTATGAATGACCACTTTAATACAATTTTTAAATATTTCCTTTCTTAGCATTTGGATAAATCATGGTATTTGTTTGAAAAAACTGTCTTAAATTCATCGTTCAAATCAAATGAAATCCTATTTTCGTAGGAAATTTCAGATTACCATTAAGTGGAGATACTGCACTTTGATACCCTTTTGTGATGAGGTTGTTGATCTTGTGATATTCTTTAGCAAACGACCCATTTCAAATTATCAAAAACATCACGTTTCTTTCTTTTTTAAAGAGAATCAATTATTTTTTCATACGCAAAACCAGCTGACAGCCAAATCTGATTATTAATCGCCGTTTTGCGTTGCTGTATTTTAACGTTGGATTTTTTTTTATAGCTCGCCTTTGTGTTTTTTTTTTTGGCAAAAAAACATGAAGGTGTTAACATTTTTATCCGGCACACGTAATACACATTTTTCACACTTCTTTAAGAATAACCGAAATGCAATTCCCCTTCAAGAAAAAAAATGCAGGTTATATGTATGGATGGTATTTTGATAAGATTGAGACCCCAAACAACACAGAGGGATAACTATAACGAAATAACAGCATTGCCAAATGTGGTCACCACGTTCAATGATGCACACCTCCACTCGCCAATGGTGAGTACAGCGAGTTAAATATTAAAGCGCGTATAACCATTTGGCGTAGATGCGGATGAAGGATGGACGAATTGATGCAACGAATGAAGATGCAGTTGATCATCTTTGAGGCAGTCGTCATTTTGTAGAGACATTAAACCGCACACATTCACCTCTTTCAATTCACCGCCACGGCGACCTCAAACAGTGATAAATTGCAATGATAGCAAATGTAAGCACTCAGACATATGGCCAAGTGGTGGGTCGACGTGTCAAGCATAAAGAGACGCAGTGACTAACAGCAAAGTGAACAACGTAAATTGGTAGAATAACAAAAAAAAATACGGAAAAAATACCACTGTGACCAATATTATAAAAAAGGAGTATACGATTCTAATTTTTTCTTATGAAGAACGGTATGACAAAGCAAAAATATAGATTAACCCATTAAGGGATGAGAGAAGAATTTTCATTGTTGTTTAAATTGAGCCTACTACCAATGAAATAAACTAACTTTGTCAATATTATCTTTTCTGGTTTAATTACCTCGAAAATATATTAGGAAGGAAGCTGGATATAAAGCTCAATATTCGAGACAATGTCAGGAAAACCCTAGTATCCTAGTACTAGGGCCTAAATACAATAACGAAAAAGAGTTCTATGGCATATGTATCAACCCGAGGAACGGCATAGGACTAGCATCTACGGTTACCACTAGAGTAAAAAATAATCTACCATAATATGAAGGACATTTTACCACAAACTACCAAACAAGAAATCTTATTTTTCGAAATTTTATTTCCATAGAAATTTTTTCAAAATTTTATTTCTATAGCAAATTTTTTTTTTTAAATTTTATTTATTTAGAAAACTTTGTCAAAATTTTATTTCATTAGAAAATTTTGTGAAAATGTTATTTCTATAAAAAATTTTTTGTCGAATTTTATTCACACAATTTTATCTATATAAAAAAATTTTATCAAAATTTTATTTCTATAGAAAATTTTGTCAAAATTTTATTTCAATAGGAAATTTTGTCAACATTTTATTTCTATAGAAAATTATGCCAACATTTTATTTCTATAGAATATTTTGTCAAAATTTATTTCTATAGAAAAATTTTTAAATTTTTTGTTTGTATAGGAAATTTTGTCAAAAAAAAATTTAATTTCTATAGAAAATTTTGTCAACATTTTATTTCTATTGAAGACTTTTACAAAATTTTTATTCTTTAGAAAATTTTGTCAAAATTTTACATTTGTAGAAAAATTTTTTTCCAAAATTTTTTTTAAATTTTATTTTTATAGGAAATTTTGTTAAAATCTTATTTCTATAGAAAATTATGTCAAAATTTTATTTCTGTAGAATATTTTATCAAAATTTATTTCAATAAAAAATTTTGTTAAAATTTTATTTCTATAGCAAATTTTGTCAAAATTTTATTTCAATAGGAAATTTTGTCAAAATTTTATTTCTATAGAAAACTATGTCAACATTTTATTTCTATAGAAAATTTTATCAAAATTTATTTCATCAAAATTTTATTTGTATAGGAAATTTTGTCAAAAAAACATTTTGTTTCCGTAGAAAATTTTGTCAACATTTTATTTCTATTAAAGATTTTCACAAAATTTTATTTCCGTAGAAAATGTTGTCAAAATTTGATTTCTATAAATAATTTTATCAAAATTTTATTTCTATAGAAATTTTTGTAAACATTTTATTTCTATAGGGAATTTTGTCAAAATTTTATTGCTATAAAAAATTTTCAAAATTTTATTTCTATTAAAGACTTTCACAAAATTTTATTTCTTTAGAAAATTTGGTCAAAATTGTATTTTTGTAGAAAATTTTGCCAACAATTTTTTTCACCAATTTTTTTTTAAATTTTATTTTTATACGAAATTTTGTTAAAATTTTATTTCTAAAGAAAATTTTGTCAAAATTATATTTCTATTGAAAAGTTTTTCAAAAAATTTTTTCTATAGAATATTTGTCAAAATTTTATTTTGACAAAATATTCTATAACCTTAGTTGTTTGTAACTTAGTTGCTAGTACCTTTATTTGTATACCCTCCACCATAGGATGGGGGATATATTAACTTTGTCGTTCCGTTTGTAACACATCGAAATATTGCTCTAAGACCCCATAAAGCATATATATACTGTGGGTCGTGCTGAAATTCTGAGTCGATCTAAATATGTCCGTCCGTCTGTTGAAATCCGATCCGGCTGAAATTTGGTACATGGTGTTAGAATATGGTCTCTAACAACCATGCAAAAATTGGTTCACATCTTTACATAATTATATATAGCCCTCATATAAACCGATCCCCAGATTTGACCTCCAGAGCCTCATGAATGAGCAAAATTCATCCGATGCGGTTGAAATTTGGTACGTGGTGTTAGAATATATATGGTCTCTGACAACCATGCAGGAATTGGTCCATATCGATCCATGATTATATGTAGCCCGAAACCCATTGGAAGAGCAAAATTCACCCGATCCGGTTGGAATATGATACGTGGTGTTAGTATATGGTCTTTAATAACCATGCAAAAGTTGGTCCATACCGGTCTTAATTATATATAACCCCCATTTAAACCGATCCCCAAATTTGACCTCCGGAGCTACTGGGGGAGCAAAATTCATCCGACCCGTTTGAAATTTGGTACATTTCGCTAGTATATGGCTGCTAACAACCATGCCAAAATTGGTCCATATCGGTCTATAGTTATATATAGCCGATCCCCAAAAATAATCTACCAAAATTTTGTCAAAATTTTATTTCTATAGGAAATTTTGTCAAAATTTTATTTCTATAGAAAATTTTGTCAAAATTTTATTTCTATAGAAAATTTTGCCAAAATTTTATTTCTATAGGAAATTTTGTCAAAATTTTATTTCTATAGAAAATTTTGCCAAAATTTTATTTCTATAGGAAATTTTGTCAAAATGTTACTTCTATAGAAAATTTTTTTCAGAATTTTACTCCTATAGAAAATTTTGTCAAAATTTTTGTTTCCATAGGAAAGTTTGTTAAAATTTTATTTCTATAGGAAATTTCGTTAAAATATTAGTTCTATAGAAAATTTTGTCAATTTTTTTTTTTCATCGCGTACCGATATGTTTCATTCGGATAGGATGAAATTTGCTCCTTCGAAGGGGGGTTATACCTAAAAGTGGTCCGATATGACCCTTTTGCAAGACCCTCCGACCTACATCAATAACAGCAACTTGTGCCAAGTTACAAGTGGATAGATTGTTTCGTTCGGAAGTTAGCGTGATTTTAACAGACGGACGGACATGGATAGGTCTACTCCGAATTTCACCACGACCTAGAATATATACTTTATGGGGTCTTAGAGCAATATTTCGATGTGTTACAAACGGAATGATAAAGTTAATATAATAATCCTATGATTGAGAGTTTACACATTTTAATGTAAATATTACGAATTTTCTTTTGCCTTTTTTTGCATTTTAAAGAAACTTTTTCTTAATATTGTATAAATTGCATGTTGTCATTTTGAGGTCATATTTTGTCAATACTTTTATCAGCATACACTCTATTGGTGGATCTTTATTATATCCTTCAATCTACGAGTATTGTTTAAGGCATTAAATTTCGTTTCATTATGTAACCTGAAAGATACCGCGCTACAGAAGCGATTAATTCAGACATCATTCGTAGCTTATAATATTTTTGCAACATATCAATATAATCTTGGGAATTTGTTCATAGATTCAAGTAAAGGCCATAACGAAATAGAGAAATATATCCAAGGAAAACAAAAAGCTTGCCAAAGAAATGCTTTCTTCTACATGGCTATAATGCACTCATATGTCTTCATAGACAATAACGGCTAACAATGATTTTCTTCACGCTGATTTTCCGCTGCTGATATATCATAATAGGCGAATGAAAGAAATGTTCAGGAAAAAAAAAAAACTTAAGTATCGGCTTCAACTGCAGTGGACTATGTGAACATTAACAGAATCCAGAAAAAAAAAACAGTCAGGCTAGCTGGAGCTATGCAGCTAGCTAATAACCAACTGAGGAAACCATCACCAACAGCATCCATATCATCGGTTGAACATCATATCAATGAAATTATCAATAACTACATACTCGTCTATAGAAGAGGAATCCCAATAACGTTCCGACAACGTTGAAGATGTTGATGGTGGCTTTTTAACAAAATTAACCAACCAGTCAAGAGAGTGTTGTGAAAAGGAAATGCATGCAACCACAGCTGGAGGGGAAGGGGTACCTAACGTCAACGTCATCGTCATCTTATTAAAGAGTGCCAACTTAATTTGCTAAGGCACTTTTACAACGAGTTACATGATGCATGGTTCCCCTTTTTCCACTACAGTTTCCACATCCTCCGCAGCTAGGCAATGACGATGAAGATGACGGTGGTGGTAGGTAATACTGCTGACACTTAATGCTGCACTACAACATTATTAGTTGTGGCATGGACATAAACCCATGCTTGTTTCCAGCATCCCATTATGCCGAATGTGAAGGAAGATGAAGCTGAAATTACCAACATTTTAGGGGTATATAATATTCTTGATGTTCTGTCGTATGGACTGATAGTTTCCTTTCCTCTCTGCTTTGTCTTCGTCTGACCAAATTCTTATAGAGTCATCATAACCCATACTGAGGATTTTTGTTTTGTGAATACTATGGGCTCTAATGTGGCATTGTCGACAACTACAGTTGTCGAAGCTTAAACTAGGTGTTGAAATATTTGCAACTTAGCAGCCATGTTTTCGGGCGTAAAACTTATGCAATAATAGGCTCTAACCAAAGAATTACAGTTAGAAAATGAAGAAGACGACGAAAATGAGCCTAGCTTCTTACTGAAATGGCAATCATTTGTGTTTGCCATTTTTTTTTTTCATTTGCTTTGCATTGAACCTGGTCCATTGCGTGTCTAAATCGTATAGAAATTCCAAAATAATGGCATGGAGGTAAACCAAATGAAACAAAATACCATTTTATGCTGTACAGTAGATTGGGAGACAGTAAAACCTCGTAAGATGCGGAGATATTTATTCTAAAACAAGTATATTCAACTGAAAATTCGGCCAGGTAGAATTTTGTGGACCCTTTACCATGGATTGGTTCAATGTTCTACTAACGACTGTCATCCACAATGGAACTACTTGGGTTACACTTAGATTTCTTCAAACGAAACGGGCCCATTGGTGAAATCTGAATTTTTCAATATGAGACTTATATCAGATTGCGAATCTATGTTATGGTAACAAATTTCAATTTGAAACTACGACTATATCAGACTAAATATGACAAAATTGCGTGAAAGAATGTCCGAAACAGTAGGTCTAGATGGAATGACAAACCTAATAAAAATTAACTCCGCAGTCCAATGGTTATCATGTCCGTAATGATACCACGGCTCATACAGTTGTTAGAATTCTACCAAAAATGGTAGATTTTACACTGTTTGATAGATTGGTGGAATTCTTGATATTTTTTGTTGATTTATGGAAATAACATTTTGACGCAATTTTCTATAGAAATAAAATTTTGACGCAATTTTCTATAGGAATACAATTTTGACAAAATTTTCTATAGAAATAAAATTTTGACGCAATTTTCTATAGAAATACAATTTTGACAAAATATTCTATGGAAATACAATTTTGACAAAATTTTCTATAGAAATAAAAATTTGACAAAGTTTTCTATAGAAATAAAATTTTAACAAAATTTTCTATGGAAATAAAATTTTGACAAAATTTTCTATAAAAATAAAATTTTGACAAAGTTTTCTATAGAAATAAAATTTTAACAAAAATTTCTATGGAAATGAAATTATGAAAAAATTTCTTATAGAAATAAAAAAAATATAGAAAGAAAGAAAATTTTGACAAAATAGAATGAAATAAAATTTTGACAAATTTTTTTTTTATAGCAATAACGTTTTGACAAAATTTTGTATAGAAATAAAATTTTGACAAAATTTTCTATTTAAGTGAAATTTTGGCAAACTTTTCCAATTAATTAAAATTTTGACAACATTTTCTACAGAAATAAAATTTTGAAAAAATTTCTTATAAAAATAAAAAAAATATATATATAGAAAGAAAGAAAATTTTGTCAAAATAGAATGAAATACATTTTTGACAAAATTTTCTATAGAAATACAATTTTGACAAAATTTCTTATAGAAATAAAAAAAATATAGAAAGAAAGAAAATTTTGTCAAAATAGAATGAAATACATTTTAGACAAAATTTTCTATAGAAATAAAATTTTGACAATTTTTTTTTATAGAAATTAAATTTTGACAAAATTTTTTATAGAAATAAAATTTTGACAAAATTTTATATTTAAGTAAAAGTTTGGCAAACTTTTCTATTATAGAAATAAAAAAAATATAGAAAGAAAGAAAAATTGTTCAAAATAGAATGAAATACATTTTTGACAAAATTTTCTATAGAAATACAATTTTGACAAAATTTTCTATAGAAATAAAATTTTGACAAAATTTTCTATAGAAAGAAAAATTTGACAAAATTTTCTAAAACAAAAAAAAATACAAAATTTTCTATACAAATAAAATTTTGACAAAATAGAATGAAATACATTTTTGACAAATTTTTCTATAGAAATAAAATTTTGACAAAATTTTCTATAGAAATAAAACTTTGACAAAATTTTCTATAGAAATAAAATTTTGACAAAATTTTCTATAGAAAGAAAAATTTTGACAAAATTTTCTATAGAAAGAAAAATTTGACAAAATTTTCTAAAACAAAAAAAAATTACAAAATTACCGATACAAATAAAATTTTGACAAAATTTTCTATAGAAATAAAATTTTGACAACATTTTCTATAGAAATAAAATTTTGACAAAATTCTCGATAGAAATCAAATTTTATTTGTTGTTTTGACCTCATCTTTAAAACCATTGTGTTGACTAAACTACAAGAGTAGCTTAACCAATAGCGGAAAATAATGTTTGTCAAATTTATTTGGGCAAAGCCATATAGACTGCAAGATGGTTGGATGGACGCACGTTTCGGAATTAACACATTCCTCATCAGCTTCCTCTACTTGGAGCAGAACTATCAACCAATTATCAGAATAAATTCAGGCAGTTCACTAAACCTTGGGTTCAAGTGGACCACACTTGAACCTCCCGAAAAAAGGTTTATGATAGCCGGCCTTTGCCATCCAACCATTTGCAGTCTATAGGGCTTTGCCCAATAAATTTGACAAACATTATTTTCCTCTGTTGGTTAAGCTACACTTGTAGTTTAGTCAATGCAATGTTTTAATCTGAAATCAAAAACAACAAAACGAAGAATAAACCAACAATAACAAAACAAAACGAAATAAAATTTTGACAAAATTTTCTATATAAACAAAAGTTTGACAAAATTTTCCATAGAACTAAAATTTTGAAAAACATTTCTCTTGAAATAAATTTTTGATAAAATGTTCTTTTGAAATAAAATTTTAACAAAATTTTCATTATAAATATAATTTCTTTAGAAATAAAATGTTGATAAAATTTTCCATAGAACTAAAATTTTGAAAAAATTTCTTATAGAAAAAAAATTACAATTTTTTTTTTATAAATAACATTTTGACAATATTTTCTTTATAAATAACATTTTGACAAAATTTTCTATAGAAATAAAGTGTTGCCAAAGTTTCTATAAAAATAAAATTTTGACAAAATTTTCCATAGAAATAAAATTTTGACAAAATTTTCTATAAAAATTTTGACAAAATTTTCTATAGAAATAAAAGTTTGACAAACATTTCCAACGGAAATAAAATTTTGACAAAATTTTCTATAGAAATAAAATTTTGACAAAATTCTCTATAGAAACAAAACTTTGAGAATATTTTCTATAGAAATAAAATTTTGACAAAATTTTCTATAGAAATAAAATGTTGACAACATTTTTTATAGAAATAAGATTTTTAGAATATTTTCTATAGAAATATAATTTTGACAAAATTTTCTATAGAAATGAAATTTTGACCAAATGTTCTATATAAATAAAATTTTGATAAAATTTTCTACACATATCAAATTTTGACAACATTTTCTATCAAAATAGAATTTTTACAAAATTTTGTATAGAAATAAAATTTTGAAAATATTTTCTTTATAAATTATATTTTAACAAAATTTGCTTTAGAAATAAAATTCGACAAAATTTTCTATAAAAATAAAATTTTTCTATAGAAATATAATTTTATATTTTATAAAATATTTTCTATAGAAATATAATTTTGACAAAATTTTCTATAGAAATAAATTTTGACAAAATGTTCTATAGAAATAAAATTTTGACAAAATTTTCTTAAGAAATAAAATTTGACAAAATTTTCTATCATAATAAAATTTTTACAAAATTTTGTATAGAAATAAAATTTTGAAAAAATTTTCTTTATAAATTATATTTTAACAAAATTTTCTTTAGAAATAAAATTTGACAAAACTTTCATATAAATAAAATTTGACAAAATTTTCTATATAAATAAAATTTTTACAAAATTTTGTATAGAAATAAAATTTTGGAAAAAATTTCTATATAAATAAAATTTTAACAAAATTTTCTATAGAAATAAAAGCTTTATAAAATTTTCCATAGAAACAAAATTTTTACAAAATTTTTTATTGAAATAAAAAAATATAGAAAGAAAAAAAAATTTTCTGTAAAAATAAGATTTTGAGAATAGAAAATATAGAAAATATAGAAATATAATTTTGAAAAAATTTTCTATAGAAATAAAATGTTGACAAAATGTTCTATAGAAATAAAATTTTGATAATATTTTCTATACATATCAAATTTTGACAAAATTTTCTTTAGAAATAAAATTTGACAAATTTTTCTATAAAAATAAAATTATTACAAAATTTTGTATAGAAATAAAATTTTGAAAAAAATTTCTATATAAATAAAATTTTAACAAAATTTTCTATACAAATAATATCTTTATAAAATTTTCGATAGAAACAAAATTTTTACAAAAATTTTTATAGAAATAAAAAAATATAGAAAGAAATAAAATTTTGACAAAATTTTCTATAGAAATAAAGTGTTGACAAAATTTTCTATAAAAATAAAATTTTGACTAATTTTTTTATAGAAATAAAATTTTGACAACATTTTCTATATAAATAAAAATTTGACAACATTATCTATATAAATAAAAATTTGACAAAATTTTCTAAAGAAATAAATTTATCTATAGATATAAAATTTTAAAAAAATTTTCTATAGAAATAAAAACAATTTTGACAAGGTTTTTTATAGAAATAAAATTTTGACAACGTTTTTATAGAAATAAAATTTTGACAAAATTTTCTACAGAAATAAAATGTTGAGAATATTTTCTATAGAAATAAAATTTTTATTCAAAATATGATTCTTTTTCATTTTGTAGATTTTTTCTAAGATTTTCTTTAAATTTTTGTAGTTATTTTTGGCACGAGTGGCAGCCGCGAATGATATCATGGTTTTTTATAGAAATAAAATTTTGACAACGTTTTTATAGAAATAAAATTTTGACAAAATTTTCTATAGAAATAAGATTTTTACAAGATTTGCCATAGAAATAAAATTTTGATAAAATTTTCTGTAGAAATAAAATTTTGACAAAATTTTCTATAGAAATAAAATGTTGAGAATATTTTCTATAGAAATAAAATTTTTATTCAAAATATGATTCTTTTTCATTTTGTAGATTTTTGCTAAGATTTTCTTTAAATTTTTGTAGTTATTTTTGGCACGAGTGGCAGCCGCGAATGATATCCGCGCCATTATATTCTTAATGTTTTTCCGAGTACCTCACGATTCCATATCCTTTACACGTGAGCTTATATCTGCAGCCCAAACCATGTGGTTTAGGAGGTATGCTAATTAACTACTAACTTTGTGTTTTCTGGGTAGTGATGAAATTGTGTGTCGATTTAGCGATGTGCGTCCGTCTATTAAAATCAGGCTAACTGTCGAACGAAACAAGCTGTCAACCTGAAACTTGGTGCAAGTAGTTGTTATTGTTGTAGGTCGGATGGTATTGCAAATGGGCCATATCGGACCTCTTTTTGGTACAGCCCTAATGTCTCTCTTATCAGTGCCCAGCAAAATAAGCATCGCCAAAAACGTAGTGAAAATGTTCTTTTTGGATCCGGAAGTGGTGCAAAATTGGCGCAGAAGCAATGAATTTAACATGGGCTTGTCATAAGATGGTTGTCCACCATTTCAACAGCCGTTGCACTGAATTTGAACACTTTTTTGAGTGTGATCTGAATTCAGTGTTTTGGATGTAAATTAAAAAAATTTGCGATATTTTGTCAAATAAGTATATTATTTTTATGATTTTTAATGTATTCTAACGCTTGTCTGAAACGTTTTACCTCAAATAATGTGAAAAAATTTTTCCAGAATGGATTTATAATTTTTATCGACAAAATTGGAATATTTTGTTCTATTTTAATAATTCTTATTCTGTTTTTAATCTACGAGTATTTAAATTAAAAAAAGTTAAGAGTTCCCCTTAAAAATATGAAAAAAGCGAGTTATAAAACATCGAATTAACCACGAGGTTTCTGTTAGTTCTTGTCTAGGTCTTGCTATATAGCACTGGGAAAACCAAGGCTTTAATTGGGTGCTGAGTAATCCACCTCTTTTTGAGAGGTTCAACGAGTCTCTACTTGGGGACATTAGTACATAGGCATAAATTCTTTTTGGAATGGAATTCATTAAATGTTTTTACGAATACTTGTTCTTCTAATGAAATTATCAGATTTGAATTCCACATCCTTCGATGGTCACCTACAGCAAATGTTCCATCACATTTTGAGGTATTAAATAGGTTTTTCATTCCTTACGGATGCCAAAAAAAAAACCTCCCCGCCAACCATTGCAGTGATCACTATACTGGCTGGATGGTTTTAAGTGTTTCTATTCATTTCTTTCAAGAAATGCCTTAAAGGCTGCTGGTCCCGTCCATCAATTTGTTGTTGGTCATAGTGAAGTCTTAAGGCTTGCTCGCTCTCTAGGTCGCTTGCTGGCCTCACTGAATGTCGCAGTGTTTATGCGGTCGTTTTATTCCACCGGCTCTTTTACCAGCTATAAACTTCCAACTTTAGCTTATTTTGAAATGTTAAGCAACCGGTTAACGGCTTTAGCTAATTTTTTTCTAATGTCTAACATTAGTTTTACACCTTGTTTTTTCTCTGTCATCTTGTCTAGCTATTTGGTCACGGCCATTTGAGGTGGCAGCCATAACAGTGATGGTGGTGCTGTGGCAATAGGCTTGGAAACGAAGTTGAAAGGGGGGTCAACCGTAAAATTGTGGGTTCATTTCTCTTCCTTGGCATTTCCTACTATTTTACATTTCTGCTGGTCGCTAGAACCCATCCAAGTAAGTAAGTAAGCGCACCATTCTGCCAGCCAGCCAATGTTTAGACCGTCTTGATGGCCAAGAAAATGTTGGTATTTTATTTTCTTCCTTCATTTATTCGTTTGATCATCTTGTCGAGGCAATAAAAAACCTGGTAACAACAAACTATTGGCACGTTCTAGTTTATGGCTAACAAGCGAACAACACTAACATCAACATCAACACCAACACCACCACTACCACCATCATCATCATCATTCTCATCACCACCAGCTATGTCGGAGACTACAACAACACGTTGTTCTACATTTAATTGTCAGGTCATCATTTACGGCAAGTTGTCCAATTTCGTTCGTTTATTCCTTGGGAAAGAAAACTTTAATTGGAAATGTTCAGTTTCTTAATCTTAACAATGGCCTGTCTGTTCAACAAAAGCAAAAAAAAAGGGGAACTGGGGGATAGTTTGGAAAACGAAATAGCATTAAGGCATCAATATTTAGAATAATGGGTTTATCTCTTAATCCTAAAGCTAGTTATTGACCTGAAAAATGGAAATAATTTTAACTTATGAGAAATGGCAAAGGTAAACTTTTTTTGGCAATTCTCTGGAATTTGGGTTAAATTAAAAGAAAATAAGGAAAAATTGAATTTTTGAAAATTTATGACATTAAACAAATATCAAGTGTGTCATTTTTGGATTCAGGTCTTATGTCGAGCCTAATCCCTTGTAAGCCTTTTGATCCCACTCTTCCAACCATGTCTTCTAATTAAGATTATTTCTAAGTAGCAGATATTGGCTTGCCCTAAAATGTCGATTCATTATATTACCTTGGTGTTTGTGTGGACCTGGCATTGTTCAGTCATCTCCAAGTCCACAGTTAGGCCTCTAGGTCTCACACAGTCGTATGGACTCTCCTCTCTCTCACACTCTCTGCCCTTTTTGCAGAGACTCTTAGGATCTGCATGAGACAGTCGTCTGCATAGCAGACAAGTTCAGAATTCTTAGTAGGCTACCAAGGTGAGGTTGAAAAGAGGATTCAAGTTGCCCTATATAATGTCGGCTGACATGCACCAAAGCCAGTATTGGGCTTGTGGCGCGCTTTAACTTCATTTGTTGATCGTTCTTTTATTCCAGGAACTCTGTGCCCCAACAAATTCCCTAATTTGTTTTCAGTCCCTGTTTCCAAGCTGGTTCGCGTCCTGAATCACCTCTTTACCAATATGGTTAACTCTTTGCATCATAAAGGTAGTGTTCCAAGGTCACATCATCCTCTAAACTCGACCTACATGCACCACCCTCTCCTGCTGCTATTCGGTGCTGATGAGCTCTTAATTCTAAATGCCCGGTTATTATTCCCACGGCCCATCTCACTGTAGTCCTATCCTCCTTGAGTAGTTCTAGAGTTATTTTCTTGTGAACACTGGTTGACCTTATGTCCAAGGTAGCAACAGTTGGTAGAATTCTACCAATAATGGTAGATTTCTTAATGTTTGGTAGATTGGAAGAATTCTTGTAGTTTTGGTAGATTTTGCAAAATATTCCTCTATGAGGTACTTCAATTTTCTACAAAAATAAAATTTTGACAAAATTTTCGTTGGAAATAATATTTTGAGAAAATTTTCTATCGAGATAAAATGTTGAGAAATTTTCTATAGAAATAAAATTTAGAGAAAACAATTTCTATAGAAATAAAATTTTTACAAATTTCTAAAAATATAAAATGTTGACTTAATTTTCTAGAGAAATAAAAAATTGAGAAAATTTTCTATAGAAATCATATTTTGAGAAAATCTTCTACAAAAAAAAAAAAAAAAAAAAAATTTACAAAATTTTCGATGAAAATTTGAGAAAATTTTGTATAAATAGAAACACAATTTTGAGCAAATTTTCTACAGAATTAAAATTTTGATAACATATCCCATACAAATAAAATTTTGACAAAATTTTCGATAGAAATAATATTTCGAGAAGTAAAATTTTGACAAAATTTTCTATACAATTAAAATTTTGACTTCAACTTCTAAGCAAATAAAATGTTGACAATTTTCGATAGAAATAATGTTCTGAGAAAATTTTCTATAGAAATAAAATTTTTAGCAAATTTTCAACAGAAGCAAAATTTTGAGAAAATCTTCTACAGATATACAATTTTGACAAAATTTCAAAAACATTTTCAATAAAAATTTGACAAAGTTTTCTATGGAAGTAATAATTTGAGAAAATCTTCTACAAAAATACAATTTTGACAAAATTTCAACAAAATTTTGGATAAAAATTTGAGAAAATTTTCTACAGAATTAAAATTTTGATAACAAATAAAATTTTGACAAAATTTTCTATAGAAATAATATTTTGAGAAAATTTTCTATAGAAATGAAATTTTGACAAAAATTTCTATACAATTACAATTTTGACTTAATTTCTTATGCAAATAAAATTTTGACAAAATTTTCGATTGAAATAATATTTTTAGAAAATTGTCTATAGAAATAAAATTTTGACAAAAATTACTATAGAAGTAAAATTTTGAGTAAATCTTCTACAGAAATACAATTTTGACAAAATTTCAACAAAATTTTCTATAGAAGTAAAATCTTGAGAAAATCTTCTACAAAAATACAATTTTGACAACATTTTAACAAAATTTTCGATAAATATATGAGAAAATTTTCTATAGAAATCCAATTTTGAGAAAATTTTCTACAGAATTAAAATTTTGATAACAAATAAAATTTTGACAAAATTTTCGACAGAAATAATATTTTAAGAAATTTGTCTATAGAAATAAAATATTGAAAAAAATTTCTATACAATTAAAATTTTGACTTAATTTGTTATGCAAATAAAATGTTGACAAAGTTTTCGATAGAAATAATGTTCTGAGAAAAATTTCTATAGAAATAAAATTTTGAGCAAATTTTCTACAGAAAGAAAAGTTTTGAGAAAATCTTCTACAGAAATACAATTTTGACAAAATTTCAACAAAATTTTCAATAAAAATTTGAGAAGGTTTTTATAGAAGTAAAATTTTGAGAAAATCTTCTACAAAAATACAAATTTGACAAAATTTTAACAAAATTTTCGATACAAGTTTGAGAAAATTTTCTACAGAATTAAAATTTTGATAACAAATAAAATTTTGACAAAATTTTCGATAGAAATAATATTTTTAGAAACTTGTCTATAGAAATATGACAAAAATTACTATAGAAGTAAAATTTTGAGTAAATCTTCTACAGAAATACAATTTTGACAAAATGTCAACAAAATTTTCTATAGAAGTAAAATCTAGAGAAAATCTTCTACAAAAATACAATTTTGACAAAATTTTAACAAAATTTTCGATAAATATATGAGAAAATTTTCTATAGAAATCCAATTTTGAGAAAATTTTCTACACAATTAAAATTTTGATAACAAATAAAATTTTTACAAAATTTTCGATAGAAATAATATTTTGAGAAAATTGTCTATAGAAATAAAATTTTGACAAAAATTTCTATACAATTAAAAGTTTGACTTAATTTGTTATGCAAATAAAATTTTCACAAAATTTTCGATAGAAATACTGTTTTGAGAAAATTGTCTATTGAAATAAAATTTTGAGAAAAAACTTTCTATAGAAAAAAAAATTTGACTTAATTTTCTATAGAAATGAAATGTTGATTTAATTTGCTACAGAATTAAAATTTTTGATAACAAATAAAATTTTTACAAAATTTTCGATGGAAATAATATTTTGAGAAAATTGTCTATAGAAATAACATTTTCACCAAAATTTCTATACAATTAAAATTTTGACTTAATTTTTTATGCAAATAAAATTTTGAAAAAATTTTCGCTATATATAATGTTTTGAGAAAATTGTCTATTGAAATAAAATTTTGAGACAAAAATTTCTATAGAAATAAAATTTTGACTTAATTTTCTATAGAAATAAAATGTTGATTTAATTTTCTACAGAAATAAAAATTTGAGAAAATTTTCTATAGGAATCCAATTGTGAAAAAATTTTCTATAGATGGAAAATTTTAAAAAAAATTTTCTATAGATGGAAAATTTTAAAAAAATTTTCTATAGGAATAATATTTTGAAAAAAATGTGAGAAAATTTTCTATAAAAATCCAATTTTGAGAAAATTTTCTACAGAATTAAAACTTTGATAAAATTCTGACAACATTTTCTATAGAAATAATATTTAGAGAAAATTGGCTATAGAAATAAAATTTTTAGAAAATTTTCTACAGAAATACAATTTTGACAAAATTTTAGTTTATTATTTATTATCATATAATTAAAGTTTATTATATATTTAGATATCTCTAAATATATAATAAACTTCTAAAAATTATAAAACATTTATTTCGAAAACAAAAACATTTTTCTTATACTAACCACAAAAATTAGGGAGCCACCGTGGTGCAATGGTTAGCATGCCCGCCTTGCATACCTAGGGTCGTGGTTTCGATCCCTGCTTCGACCGAATACCAAAAACTTTTTCAACGGTGGATTAACCCCTCTCAGTAATACTGGTAACATTTCTGAGGGCTTCAAAGCTTCTCTAAGTGTTTCACTGCAATGTGGAACTCCGTTCGGACTCGGCTATAAAAAGGAGGTCCCTTGTCATTGAGCTTAACATTGAATCGGGCAGCACTCAGTGATAAGAGAGAAGTTCACCAATGTGGTATAACAATGGACTGAATAGTCTAAATGAGTCTGATAATATCGGGCAGCCACCTACACCGAAAAAAGTGAACTGTTTTATAGGAAGAATGAACTACCACGCACGAAATTTGAACTAAATTTTACTCCACATTTTGAGATTTCCAAAAAGCGTTGTAAAAACCAGGACATTTTAATCATCATCATTCATCATCCCATAGAAGAAAAAATTAACTAAAAGTAAAGAAGAAAATCATTGGCGCCAAATCATGACCATTTTAACCATACAGTTCATTCTTTGTATTTTTGGGAATCGTACGAAAATTTTCATTCGTTTTAGTTCATATTGAACTTATGTGTACGGGCATTGAACTTTATACTCACGTTTAGTTCATAAAATTTTTGGGACATAATTAAAAAAGTAAGATTTCATCAAGGAGTGGAAAATTTCGATAAAAATAATAAAATTTAACTACAAGCAAATAATATTTTTCCAATAAAAATAAGTTAAAGAAATTTTTTTCTGTCTAACCTAACCACAAAAATTATTAAAAACTTCAAAAAAAAGTTTTTTGAGATTTGGTAGATTTTTGGTAAAATTTTCTTCAAATTGTGGTAGATTAGTTTTAGCACGAGTGGCAACCGTTGTTGTGACTCGATCCTGCATTCCCTAAAGGGTGGCTTTAGTTCATAAAATTTTTGGGACATACTTAAAAAAGTAAGATTTCATCAAGCAGTGGAAAATTTCGATAAAAATAATAAAATTTAACTACAAGCAAATAATTTTTTTCCAATAAAAATAAGTTAAAGAAAATTTTTTCTGTGTAACCTAACCACAAAAATTATTAAAAACTTTAAAAAAAAAGTTTTTTGAGATTTGGTAAATTTTTGGTAAAATGTTCTTCAAATTGTGGTAGATTAGTTTTAGCACGAGTGGCAACCGTTGTTGTGACTCGAGGATACGTTGTGGATCGAGGATACCATGAACTGGAAAAATCATACTTTGTACATTTCTTTATGGATCTAGGTTAGATTAGGTGGCAGCTCGATGTATCAGGCTCACTTAGACTATTCAGTCCGAACGGCGTTCGACATTGCAGTGAAACCACTTAGAGAACCTTTGAAACCCTCAGAAATGTCACTAGAATTACTGAGGTGGGATAATCCACCGCTGAAAAACTTTTTGGTGTTCGGTCGAAGCAGGAAACGAACCCACGACGTTGTGTATGCAAGGCGGGCATGCTAACCATTGCAGCACGGTGGATCTAATTTGCAGATTCCAAATTGCGCCGGAAAATTTCGAGGACTATACCAAAAACTAAAATTTTCTCATTTCAATTCTATAATAACCTGAATTTATTAGTAAACTACATTAACAGCCACTTCTCTACCACACTATCAACACATGGCCTCCATAGATTTTATGAGGGAAATAACGGCTACTGTAAAGGCTTCTTTAATTTTAACCTTTAGGAAAACAATAATTTCCATTTCACACACAAAACTAGGTTACTCGTGCAACATTAACAACCATGACCAATAAATGTTGACCAACCACCCTGGGCCAGGCCACGCATATGCATCAACAATCACAAAATCCCGACAATAACGCCTCCATTTCAATTTTGGGGGACAAAAAAAAAAACGATAATATCCCACCAAACATGGGTTACTCAGATGCTGTTATGCCATCAACTGTTTTTATGGGAAAAGTCTTTTATTGGGACGAAATACCTGATATTTATTGCCTACATACGTCAGTCAGTCAGTATGTTAACCAGTATAGGAAGCATCCATCCAGCCATCAATCCTTAAATACGTAAACGTAAGGCAAAAAGGCGTTTAAATTTATCCAAAACACATGTAAACACGCCCTAATTCGTAACAAAGGTAACGAAGCAAACGACCATCGAACAAATGCATAAAATTGGTATGGTCGTATTTAGAATTTTTGTAGGAGGCGTTTATTGATTGAAAATAAAACTACCGTGTGCAGTAAAATTGAACAGAACATAGCTAAACGACGGTCGCCTAAAACATTGTCAACATTTTAGGGTTGACGTATGTCGTTCAATATTCGTAGGCAGAAATTTAGGGCGTGCGCATAGACATGGTGACGCGAAATTCTTGTGGCCTAAAACTACATAGCCATGAATCTAGATATCCCAACTAAAAAAAAACTCATAAATCTAAATAAGCCGATTTTAATGGTCCGAAACATGAAAAAAAATCCTTTCGCTCTCCTTCGTTTGGTCAACATCAGCCAGGCAGACTAAGGATTATGGCGTATAGAACACTAAACTACCTGTTGGTACTATAGTTGATGTTTTAACTTTGTTTTCTTTTTTATGGCCGGTTAATCTTATTGTGGAAATCATAACATCTACTCAGAACTGATTCCAAAGAAATCCGAAGGACATTATGGTGATTTTTATTATGCGCATTCCAGTGAATGTGCATTTTCATATGGCTTTGACGTATACATCACCGCTTATACGTCATGTTTGTATTAGCATACATCTCTGTCACTGTCATCACCGACTCAGTGACTGACTAACCGAATTGTTGGATGTCTATCCTTTGCACAGTGGTGTTGAATACATCAAAAAAATATGGTACACTATATATCGGTAGCCCGTTATTCCAAGCTTACATAGCCTATTCAGTCCATTGAGATACCAAAACGGTGAACTTCTCTCTTGTCAATGAGTGCTACGCGATTTCATGTTTAGCTCAATGTTAAGGCCCTTTCTTTTGAAACATTCCGAAATGTCACCACCTTTACTGAGAGGCGATAATTCACCGCTGAAAAGCTTTTTGATGTTCGGTCGAGAATGGCATAGAATCCATGGCCCTTTCTATACGGAGTATACATTAATAAAATCCACAGAATTTGAACTCAATTAACATTATACCTGTATATTGCAAAAATTTTAGACCCAGAGTGGTTAAAGCACAAAATCTTTCCTCACATGTTTTTTGAAGTAGGTTAGGAGAGGTTAGGTTGAAAATAGGATTCAGGCTACCCTGTCTCATGTCGGCTTATATACACCTAAACCAGTATTCGGCCTGATGTGCGTTCTAACTTCTTTTTTTCCATTAAGCCCATCTTTTATTCCACGAATTTCCCAATTTGTTTCCAGTCCATGTTTCCCAACTGGTCCAGGCACCGAATCACTTCACCGATATGGTTAACACTTTGTCTAGTAAAGCAGCAGAGCTTCGTCTAAGGTAGTTTTTCTCAAAACATGCAGCATCCTCTGCTGCTCGTATTCGGTACAGGTGTCGTCCAAATTCTAGATGCCCGGTCTCCTTGAGCAATTCATCAGATTTTTTTTTTTTTAAATGGGGAAAATTTTGTCAAAATTTTATTTCTATACAATATTTTATCAACATTTTATTTCTATAGAAAACTTTCTCAAAATTTTATTACTATTGAAAATTTTGTCAAAATTGTATTCTTATAGAAAATTTTGTCAAAATTTTATTTCTATAGAAAATTTTCACAAAATTTTATTACTATTGAAAATTTTGTCAACATTTTATTCTTATAGCAAATTTTGGTTCTATAGAAAATTTTGTTAAAATTTTATTTCTATAGAAATTTTTGTTAAAATTTTATTTCTGTAGAAAATTTTGTTAAAATTTTATTTCTATAGAAAATTTCGTCAAAAATTTATTTCTCTAGAAAATTTAGTAAAAATTTTATTTCTATTGAAAAAAATTTTCAAAAATGTTATTCCTATAGAAAATGTTGTCAATATTTTATTTCTATCGAAAATGTTGTCAATATTTTATTTCTATAGAAAATGTTGTCAAAATTTTATTTCTATAAAAATTTTATTTCTATACAATATTCCATCAACATTTTATTTATATAGAAAATTTTGTCAAAATTGTATTCTTATCGAAAATTTTGGTTCTATAGAAAATTTTGTTAAAATTTTATTTCTATAGAAAATTTTTTCAAAATTTTATTTCTATAGAAAATTTCGTCAAAAATTTATTTCTTCAGAAAATTTTGTAAAAATTTTATTTCTATTGAAAAAAATTTTCAAAAATGTCAAAATTTTATTTCTATAAAAATTTTATTTCTATACTATATTCCATCAACATTTTATTTCTATAGAAAATTTTGTCAAAATTGTATTCTTATCGAAAATTTTGGTTCTATAGAAAATTTTGTTAACATTTTATTACACCCTCCACCATAGGATGGGGGGTATATTAACTTTGTCATTCCGTTTGTAACACATCGAAATATTGCTCTAAGGCCCCATAAAGTATATATATTCTGGGTCGTGGTGAAATTCTGAGTCGATCTGAGCATGTCCGTCCGTCCGTCCGTCTGTTGAAATCACGCTAACTTCCGAACGAAACAAGCTATAGACTTGAAACTTGGCACAAGTAGTTGTTATTGATGTAGGTCAGATGGTATTGCAAATGGACCATATAGGACCACTTTTATGTATAGCCCCCATATAAACCGACGCTCAGATTTGGCTTGCGGAGCCTCTTGGAGGAGCAAAATTCATCCGATCCCGTTGAAATTTGGTACATGACGTTAGTATATGTTCTCTAACAACCATGCAAAAATTGGTCCACATCGGTCCATAATTATATATATGTTAGCCCCTATAAAAACCGATTCCCAAATTTGGCTTGCGGAGTCTCAAAGAGAAGCAAATTTCATCCGATCCGGCCAAAATTTGGTACATGGTGTTAGTATATAGTCTCAAAAATGCAAAAATTGGTCCACTTCGGTCTATATGTATATAGAGCCCGCATATAAACCGTTCCACCGATTTGGCTTGCGGAGCCTCTAAGAGAAGCAAATTTCATCCGATCCGGCTGAAATTTGATACATGATGTTAGTATACCTCCAGAGCCTCATGGATGATGAAAATTCATTTGGTACGTGGTGTTAGTATATAGTCTCTAACAAAAACGCAGGGATTGGTCCATATCGGTCCATAATTATATGTAGCCCCCATGTAAACCGATCCGCAGATTTGACCTCCGGAACTCTTGGAGAAGCGAAACTCATCCGATCCGTTTGAAATTTGGTACGTGATGAGATTTGGTACATTGCGCTGCAATATGGCCGCTAACAACCATGCCAAATATGGTCCATATCGGTCTATAGTTATATATAGGCGATCCCCAAAAATAATCTACCAAAATTTTATTTTTTTAGAAAATTTTATGTAATTTTTTTTTTTATAGAAAGTTTTGTCAAAATTTTATTTCTATAGAAAATTTTGTCAAGATTCTATTTCTATAGAAAATGTTGTCAAAATTTTATTTCTATAGAAAAATTTGTCAAAATTTTATTGCTATAGAAAATTTTGTCAAACTATAATTCAGTTTGACAAAATTACGTATTTAATCTGCCTTTTTTTGTTTTATATATCCCGTATGGACTAATTTACAATTGAGAAGACGGTGTTAAGAAGTTTTAAGATACCTTGCCATTGGCAAGTGTTACCACAAGCCAAGTAATTCGATTGTGGATGACAGTCTTTAGTACAAGTTTCTATGCAATCCATGGTGGAGGGTACATAAGATTCGGCCTGGTATATACTTGTTCATATCTGGGTCATATTTTGTCAAAATTTTATTTCTATAGAAAATTTTGTCAAAATTTTATTTCTATAGAAAATTTTGTCAAAATTTTATTTCTATAGAAAATTTTGTCAAAATTTTATTTCTATAGAAAATTTTTTCAAAATTTTATTTCTATAAGAAAATTTATCCAAATTTTAGTTTCATAGAAAATGTTGCCAAAATTTTATTTTGATAGAGCATTTTAGGTAAATTTTATTTCTAAAGAAAGTTTTGTCAACATTTTATTTTTAAAGAAAATTTCGTCAAAAAAATTTTTGTCCAACTTTTCTTTCTATAGAAAATTTTGTCAAAATTTTATTCCTATATGAAATTTTATCAAAATTTTAGTTTCATAAAAAATGTTGCCAACATTTTATTTTTATAGAACATTTTATGTAAATTTTATTTCTATAGAAAGTTTTGTCACAATTTTATTTTTAAAGAAAATTTCGTCAAAATTTTATTTTATAGAAAACTTGTTAAAATTTCGTTTCCGTAGAATATTATGCCAAATTTTATTCTGTAGACAAGTTTTATTTCTATAGAAAGTTTTGTCAGCATTTAATTTCTATAGAAGAGTTTGTCAAAATTTTATTTATAAAGAAAATTTTGTCAAAATTTTATTTCTATAGAAAATGTTGTCAAAATTTTATTTGTGTAGAAAATTATGCCAAATTTTACTCTGTAAAAAAATTTTATATCTATTGAAAATGTTGTCAAAATTTTAATGCTATAGAAAATTTTGTCATAACTTTGGTTCTATATAAAATGTTATTTCTAAAGAAAATTTAGTCAAAATTTAATGTCTATAGAAAATTCTATCAAAATTTTATTTCTGTAGAAATTTTTATCAAAATTTGATTTCTATAAAAAATTTTTTCAAAATTTGATTTCTATAGAAAATTTTGTCAAATTTTATGTCTATAGAAAATTTTGTCAAAATTTTACTTCTAAAGAAAATTTTGTCAAAATTGTACTTCTAAAGAAAATTTTGCCAAAAAATTTATTTCTATAGAAAATTTTCTCCAAATTTTATTTTATTAGAAATTTTTCTATAAATTATATTTTCTTAGAAAATTGTATTAAAATTTTATTTCTATAGGAAAATTTGTCAAAATTTTATTTTATGGAAACTTTTGTCAAAATGTTATTTATATAGAAAATTTTGTGAAAATTTTATTTCTATAGAAAATTTTGTCACAATTTTATTTTTGTAGAAAATGTTGGTAAAATTTTATTTCTATAGTCAATATTGTCAAACATTACTTCTATAGACATTTTTGTCAAAATTTTATATCTATAGGCAATATTATCAAAATTTTTTTCTATAGAAAATTTTGTCTAAATTTTATTTCCAAACAGATCTTGTCAAAATTTAATATCTATAGAAGAAAGAAATCTTTCAATCTCACACATTTGGTAGAATTCTACCAATTGTAGCAACCGAGCTTGGGATAGAAAAGTATTCATTCCATCACCTGGGAATAGAGGTAAGGCATTGCATACTCCTTTCGATTTCATTGGTGACTTACATCAAAGTGTGGCCATTGGGAGCGACCGTGACCCACCTTGCACACAAAGTGTCATGGCTTCAGCCCCAGTCTTGGCGGAAAACAAAAATGTTCCATGTTCCAAAAATACCATCATTCTCGTGAAACATATTTGAGGTTATAATATTTCTTCGCTGCGTGTATCTCGAGAACTGTAAAACTTGTCAACCCATTCCACTGTGCGTCGGTGTACATCACAGTCGGAATAAAAGAACCATACTTCAAGGAAACTGGACCAAACATTATGGAGAAAAAACTGAAGAATTTATGAACAACCATAAAATGTCACTTTTGTTTTCATGCTCTCTAGCTCCGTCTCAGTCAAATGTGGACGTATACAAGCATTTGCTGTTTATTCAAAGCTACAAAACAAATATACCCTGCCTCTGCCGCCACCTCTTCTCACATGGATTGTAAATTATTTTCTGAAGTTTATGGGAATTTGTAAATGCATTGTTTCTTGTTGTGTTGGTTTCTTTGGAGTTGAGAAAATTCATTTGATTAAACCAAACAAATCAAATGAAATGACTTGTTCAGTAAATTTTAAACAATTGTTTAAATATCAAATGTGCTAAGTCTCCAATGACAGCTAACCGAAGTATTCATATAATATTTATGGACTTTAAGTATGACAGGATTAAAATTATGAGCTTATAGGAACAGCATTTCAGAACAATAATGAATGATTTCAAAACATGCTCGATAGAAGTTTATGGAGTTTGTACAAATTAAGAGTGGAAAACAAAAGGCAAAAATACTTAATTAGGTATGGGAGTATATTTAGCCATTCCGTTTGTAATGTATAGAAATATTCGTTTCAGACCCCATATATATTCTTGGTCGTGGTGAAATTCTGAATCAATCTAACGATGTCTGTTCGTTAGTTATAATAGAAATACAATTTTGAAAAATTTTTCTATAGGAATAACCAAATTAACCAAATTTTCTATAGAATTTTCTATAGAAATAAAATGTTGGCAAAATTTTCTATAAAAATAAAATTTTGAAAAAAATTTCTATACATATAAAATTTTGACAAAATTTTCTGTAGAAATAATATTTTGAGAAAATGTTGTATAGAAATAAAATTTTGAGAAAAGTTTCTCTAAAAATTAAATTTTTGACAATATTTTCTATGGTAGTAAAATTTTGACAAAATTTTCTATAAATATAAAATTTTGACAAAATTTTTATACACGTAAAATTTTGACAAAATTTTCTATAAACATAAAATTTTGACTAAACTTTCTGTAGCAATAACATTTTGACAAGATTCTCTAAAGAAGTAAAATTTTGACAAAATTTTCTATAGAAATAAAATTTTGACACAATTTTCTATAGAAAAAAAATTTTTTGACCAAATTTTCTACAGCAATAAAATTCTGACAAAATTTTATATAGAAATAAAATCTGACAAAATTTACTATAGAAATAAATTGTTGACAAAATTTTCTATAGAAATAAAATTTTGACAAATTTTTCTGTAGAAATAATGTTTTGAAAAAATGTTCTATAGAAATAAAATGTTGAGAAAAGTTTCTATAAAAATCAAATTTTGACAATATTTTCTATGGAAGTAAAATTTTGACAAAATTTTCTATAAATATAAAATTTTGACAAAATTTTCTATAAATATAAAATTTTGACAAAATTTTCTATAAACAAAAAATTTGACAACATTTTTAAAGACATGAAATTTTGACAAAATTTTCTATAAACATAAAATTTTGACTAAACTTTCTGTAGCAATAAAATTTTGACAAGATTCTCTATAGAAGTAAAATTTTGACAAAATTTTCTTTAGAAATAAAATTTTGACAAAATTTTCTATAGAAAAAAAAATTGACAAAATTTTCTACAACAATAAAATTCTGACAAAATTTTATATAGAAATAAAATTTTGACAAAATCTACTATAGAAATAAAATTTTCTATGGAAGTAAAATTTTGACAATTTTTTTAGAAATAAAATTAAAAAAAAAAAAAACAAGTAAGGAAAGTCTAAAGTCGGGCGGTGCCGACTATATTATACCCTGCACCACTTTGTATATCTAAATTTTCGATACCATATCACATCCGTCAAATGTGTTGGGGGCTATATAAACGTTTGTCCCCAGTACATACATTTAAATATCACTCGATCTGGACAGAATTTGATAGACTTCTACAAAATTTATAGACTCAAAATTTAAGTCGCACTAGGGTGGAACACAATGTTAGTAAAAAAAAATATGAAAAACATTTAAATCTGAAGCAATTTTAAGGAAACTTCGCAAAAGTTTATTTATGATTTATCGCTCGATATATATGTACTAGAAGTTTAGGAAAATTAGAGTCATTTTTACAACTTTTCGACTAAACAGTGGCAATTTTACAAGGAAACTGTTGGTATTTTGACCATTTTTGTCGAAATCAGAAAAACATATATATGGGAGCTATGTATAAATCTGAACCGATTTCAATCAAATTTGGCACGCATAGCTACAATGCTAAATCTACTCCCTGTGCAAAATTCCAACCAAATTGGGCCAAAACTCTGGCTATTAGAACCATATTAGTCCATATCGGGCGAAAGATATATATGGGAGCTATATCTAAATCTGAACCGATTTCAATCAAATCTTGTACACTTAACTGCACTACTAATTGTACTCCGAGTGCAAAATTTCAAACAAATTGGGCCAAAACTCTGGCTTCTAGGACCATATTAGTCCATATCGGGCGAAGGATATATATGGGAGCTATATCTAAATCTGAATCGATTTCAACCAAATTTGGCGCGCATAGCTACAATACTAAATCTACTCCCTGTGCAAAATTTCAACCAAATTGGGCCAAAACTCTGGCTTTTAGGACCATATTAGTCCATATCGGGCGAAAGATATATATGGGAGCTATATCTAAATTTGAACCGATTTCTTCCAAAATCAATAGGGTTCTATTCTGACCCAAATTAGGAACATGTGCTAAATTTGAAGGCGATTGGACTTAAATGGCGACCTAGACTTTGATCACAAAAATATGTTCACAGACAGACGGACGGACGGACATGGTTATATCGACTAAGGGACCCACCCTGAGCATTATTGCCAAAGACACCATGTGTCTATCTCGTCTCCTTCTGGGTGTTACAAACATATGCACTAACTTATAATACCATGTTCCACAGTGTGGCGCAGGGTATAAAAATTATAGGAATAAAATTTAAGCCTAATTTTCTCTAGAAATAAAATTTTGACAAAATTTTCTATAGAAAAAAATTGACAATATTTCTATAGAAATGAAATGTTGACAAATTTTCTATAGAAATAAAATTTTGACAAAATTTTCTATAGAAATAAAATTTTGACAAAATTTTCTATGGAAAATAAATTTTTAGAAGTTTTTTATAGAAATTACATTTTTTAAAATATTTTATTGAAATAACATTTTGACAAAATTTTCTATAGAAATAAAATTTTTGCCTAATTTTCTATAGAAATAAAATTTTGAAAAAATTTTCTATAGAAATAAAATTTTGACAAAATTTTTTATAAGAATTAAATTTTGATAACATTTTCTATAGAAATAAAATTTTGAGAAAATTTTCTAAAGAAAATAAATTTTTAAAAGTTTTTTTTAGAAATTACATTTTTAAAAATATTTTATAGAAATAAAATTTTGACAAAATTTTCTATAGAAATAAAATTTTGACAAAATTTTGTTTAGAAATAAACTTTTGACAAAATTTTCTATAGAAATAAATTTTTGACAAAATGTTCTATAGAAATAAAATTTTGACAAAATTTTCTATAGAAATAAAATTTTGACAAAATTTTTTATAAAAATAAAATTTTGATAAAATTTTCTATAGAAATAAAATTTTGACAAAAAATCAAACCAATGTAGCTCATCTTCGAAATTGATCAGCTTACAGGCTAAAACAAACGATTTTGTGTCAATTTCAGAACTAATGTTCTATCATTTCAGATTGCAGCTTGATTACAATAAACAGATGGACATCGTTATATCGTCTTAGAATTTCTCCCTGATCCAGAATATATATATATAGTCGGAAATTGATATTTCGACAGGTTTCAAATGGAATAGCAAATCTACGACCCTGTGGGTGTTCTGCGTCTAGTATTGATGGTGTGTAATTTCCATACTTTACAAGTGCTGGCATATCAAAAATCCCATTCTTTTATGAATGAGTTTTTGCCAAAGCAGATATCTGAAGATATTAAATAGAATAGAAATAAATCTTTCATAATCATCATTAAATAATTCCTAAAAAATCGAATTCCTCTTAATAAATACCCACGTTCATTCTTGCACAATCCGAAGGCATTGCATTTTTTTGGAAATCTTAATTTTTGCAATCTGCAATATTGTCCAAGATATCTCAAAATTTTGCTGATTCGACAAAAGCAAACAATAAAATGCACCCTTTTGTTTTCTCTGCGCGGTTAATATGAATGGACAAACTGCAGCTGCACATCTATCCATCCATCTGCAAAAAGGCTAAATTCTCAATTCCACATGCATAAGCCCACAACAATGTGACTATTGTGGTTTCCTAATAAATCCCTAAAAAAACGTAAACATATGACAACGATCTGATTGTAAAACGCTATGAGCTCTTCCAAAAAAGATCACGTACATAAGCTGACACAATTGTGCAATGATCACGTATGATTCCCGGAGATGAGTAACGCCAAAACGCAGAAAACCCACATAAGATCCCTCTGAGCCAAAATTGGAACCACAATCTGCGTCTGTGTGTGGTCAAATTTCTATTGACTCATTAAAATTCTAATGAATAAAAAACGAACATAGCTGACAATTGGAAAAAAAACGTTGGCCGGCTGAAAATCGAAATAATCTATCAGCATGGGACAAAAGTGTGCCAAAACATATTATTCCCCATTCTGTTATGGATGCCATCTTATGGCAAATGATGAGGATTTTTAAGGGATTGCATTTGAATTTTATTAGAAAATCAAGTGATTCAAGAGTGGTGTTAAGATAAGGAGTAAATATTTAGTTTCAATCCCTTTATGAGTTTCTCTTTTTTATTTGTGGCTAATAATGGTCTGGCTAACATATGTGATGAAATCTTGAGTTGGTCTAGCAATGTCCGTCCATCACTCCATCTTTAAAACGACTTCAAACTTTGCACAAGTATTTGCTATTGATGTAGGTCAGACGGTATTGCAAATGAGCCATATTGCCCGACTTTTAAGTATAGCCTCCATACAAACCGATATCTAGATTTGATTTCTTGAGCGCTCGTTTTTTATACCCACCACCATAGAATGGTGATGGGGGTATAATAAGTTTGTCATTCCGTTTGTAACACATCGAAATATCGATTTCCGACTATATAAAGTATATATATTCTTGATCAGGGAGAAATTCTAAGACGATATAACGATGTCCGTCTGTCTGTCTGTCTGTCTGTCTGTTGTAATCACTCTACAGTCTTCAATAATGAAGCAATCGTGCTGAAATTTTGCACAAACTCGTCTTTTGTCTGCAGGCAGGTCAAGTTCGAAGATGGGCTATATCGGTCCAGGTTTTTATATAGTCCCCATATAAACCGACCTCCCGATTTGGGGTCTTGGGCTTATAGAAATCGTAGTTTTTATCCAATTTGCCTGAAATTTGAAATCTAGAGGTATTTTATGACCATAAAGAGGTGTGCCAAAAATGGTGAGTATCGGTCCATGTTTTGGTATAGCCCCCATATAGACCGATCTCCCGATTTTATTTCTTGGGCTTATAGAAACCGCAGTTTTTATTCAATTTACTTGAAATTGGAAATCTAGAGGTATTGTAGGACCAAAAATACGTGTGCCAAAAATTGTGAGTATCGGTCCATGTTTTGGTATGGTCCCCATATAAAACGACCTCCCGATTTGGGGTCTTGGGCTTATAGAAATCGTAGTTTTTATCCACTTTGCCTGAAATTTGAAATCTAGAGGTATTTTATGACCATAAAGAGGTGTGGCAAAAATTGTGAGTATCGGTCCATATTTTGGTATAGCCCCCATATAGACCTATCTCCCGATTTTACTTCTTTGGCTTATAGAAACCGCAGTTTTTATTCAATTTACCTGAAATTGGAAATCTAGAGGTATTGTAGGACCACAAATACGTGTGCCAAAAATTGTGAGTATCGGTCCATGTTTTGGTATAGCCCCCATTTAAAACGACCTCCCGATTTTGGGTCTTGGGCTTATAGAAACCGTAGTTTCCATCCAATTTGTCTGAAATTGGATATCTAGAGGTATTTTAAGACCATAAGAGGTGTGCCGAAAATGGTGAGTATCGGTCCATATTTTGGTATAGCCCCCATATAGACCGAATTCCCGATTTTACTTCTTGGGCTTCTAGAATCCGAAGTTTTTATCCTATTTGCCTGAAATTGGGAATCTAGAGGTATTTTCGGGTCATAAAGAGGTGTGCCGAAAACGGTGAGTATCGGTCCATATTTTAGTATAGCCCCCATAAGAACGATCTCCCGATTAAACTCCTTGGGTTTCTAGAAACCGTAGTTTTTATCTGATTTGCCTGAATTTGTAAATATTCTGATATTTTAGGCTCACAAAATCGGATTAAGTTTTTATCGGTCCATTTGATAATGCCTCCATATAGACCGACTTCACTTCTTGGCGGTGTAGAAGGCGCACTGATCATGAACCTCAATGTAAAATTTCCAGATTTTACTTCCACAGATTTAAGATTTCAAATTACGACGTTATTTTATTATTTTCTTGCACACTTTCAAGAGATGTTAATGATTCTTCAAAAACTCAAACAAACATGGTTCTTATAAATCCAGAATCTGATATAGTCCTCATAGGTGAAATCTTTAAATTTATCTTCGGGAAGTGTCCTCAAGTCCTCAAGCCCTCCTGAAATTTCAAAGGAAACCCTAATATTTGGTTCATGGTGGTGGGTATTTAAGATTCGGCCCGGCCGAACTTAGTGCTGTATATACTTGTTTTTTCATCGATTTGGTTGAAATTCGACATGTGTTATCAGTGTCTGTTCTCCAACTACCACGAGAAAATGGGTCCATATCGGTCAATAATTATATAGTCAACACGCAGCAAAAAATTTTGGAAGTTTTTCTAAAGACACAACTTTAAAAGCATTTTCAAAAATGTCCTCCCAAGGATGTTCTTTATTTTAACTACACACACTGAAAAAAAGCATGCCCGGTTCCAAAGATTTTGTCTTTACTTTAAAAATTTTGGTATTGATTCCGAGCCAAAGAAGCGGTGAAAACAAGTAAGGATACTTTTAAGACACATTTCTCTTTTAAATGTAGGTTTTGTGTACTTGCTTCTAGGATGCATATTTTAATTTTTCGCTTTATCAGCTTTTTTTCTTCAGATGCTATCAAAGTCCTTTAAAAAGGAGTTAACAGCAACTTTATTCTCCAAATTAAGACTCGACTTACAGTAGAAATTATGCTTTGACCAAATTTTCTATAGAAATAAAATTTTGACAAAATTTTCTATAGAAATAAACGTTTGACAAAATTGTCTATAGAAATAAAATTTTGACAAAAATTTATAGAAATAAAATTTTGACAAAATTTTCTATAGAAATAAAATTTTGACAAAATTTTCTATAGAAATAAAATGTTGACAAAATTTTCTATAGAAATAAAATTTTTGTAGATTATTTTGGCTCAAGTGGCAACCATGATTATGAACCGATATGGACCAATTTTTGTGTGATTGGGGATCGGCTATATATAACTATAGACCGATATGGAACAATTTTGGCATGGTTATTAGCGGCCATATACACCACGTTCCAAATTTCAACCGAATCGGATGAATTTTGCTTCTCCAAGAGGCTTCGGAGATCAAATCTGGGGAGCGGGGGCTATATATAATTATGGAAAGATATGGACCAATTTTGGCATGGTTGTACCAAATTTCAGCGGGATCGAATGAAATTTGCTTCTCTAAGAGGCTCCGCAAGCCAAATCTGGGGACCCGTTTATATGGGGGCTATATATAATTATGGACCGATGTGGACCAATTTTTGCATGTTTGTTAAAGACCATATACTAGCACTAAGTACCAAATTTCAGCCGGATCGGATAAAATTTGCTTCTCTTAGAGACTCCTCAACCCAAATCTGGGGATCGGTTTATATGGGGGCTATATATAATTATGGACCGATTTGGACCAATTTTTGCATGGTTGTGAGAGACCATGTTCCAAAATTTCATCCGGATCGGATGAATTTTGCTCTTCTAAGAGGCTCCGCAAGCCAAACCTGAGCGTCGGTTTATATGGAGGCTATACGTAAAAGTGGTCCGAACTACTAGTGCATTGTTTCAAGTCGATAGTTTGTTTCGTTCGGAAGTTAGCGTGATTTCAACAGGCTCACAAAAACGTGAATCGGATTACCATTTTGTAATGCCTCCTTATAGACCGACTCCATATAGACCGACTTCACTTCTTGAGGGTGTAGAAGGCGCACTGATCATGAAAATTGCTTGAAACTGAATGTAAAATTTCCAGATTTTACTTCTACAGATTTAAGATTTCAAATCAAGACGTTATTTACACACTTACAAGAGATGTTAATGATTCCTCTAAAACTCAAACAAAAATGGTTCTTATAAATCCAGAATCTGATATAGTCCTCATTGGTGAAATCTTTAAACTTATCTTCGGGAAGTGTCCTCAAGTCCTCAAGCCCTCCTGAAATTTCAAACGAAACCCTAATATTTGGTTCATGGTGGTGGGTATTCAAGATTCGGCCCGGCCGAACTGTATATACTTGTTTTATATATAAAAAATTTTGTCATAGATTTGTTTCTTTAGAAAATATGGTCAACATTTTATTTCTATAGAACATTTTGTGAAAATTTTATTTCTATAGAACATTTTGTGAAAATTTTATTTCTATAGAAAATTTTGTCAAAATCTATTTTTATAAAAAATTTTCTCAAAATTTTATTTCTATAGAAAATGTTGTCAAAATTCTATTTCTATAGAAAATTTTATTTATATAAGAAAATTGAAGCACCTCTTAGTGGAAAAGTAATGTTTTGCAAAATCTACCAATACATCAAGGATTATACCAAAAGAAAATTTAGTTTAAGTTTTATTTCTATAGAATAATTAGTTAAAATTTTATTTAAAAAAATGGTATAAATTTCATTTCTATTCTATTTGGTAAAACTTGTATTTTGACAAAATTGTATTATTACAGAATAATGTGACAAAATTTTATTATTGCAGATAATTTTGTCATAATTTCAGTTCTTTAACAATTTTTATTAAACGTTCGTTTCGTAAAAAAATTGGTAAAAAATTTATTTCTATAGAAAATTTTCTCAGAATTTTATTTCTATAAAAAAAGATATTCTCAAAATTTTATTTTTATGGAAAATTTTGTCAAAATTTCATTTCTATAGAAAATTTGGTCAAAATTTTATTTCTATAAAAGATTTGGTCAACAGTTTTTTTCTATAGAAAATTTTGTCAAATTTCCATTTCTATGGAAAATTTGGTCAAAATTTTATTTCTACAGAAATTTTGGTCATAATTTTTTTCTATAGAAAATTGAAGTATCTCTTAGCTATAGAAGAATGTTTTGTCATGCGAAAACATCAAGAATTCTACCAATCTACCAAACAGTAACAAAATCTATCATTTTTCGTAGAATTCTACCAACGGTGACAACCGTGAGTCCTACTCCAAACTCTGTATAGTCTAGATATTGATTCCTCTGATTGCGGCTAGTTTCGATCGATGACGCCAGGTTATGCGAATCTGGTTTGTAGTTCTTATGTGGAAACCAAAAATTGAATCGATTCGAGGATTGAGTCCAAATACGAGTCGTTTTAATCGCTGTATCCGTATGTTAACATAGAAAAAGTCAGTGTGTTAATTTTTTTCAGATTAAATCCTCAAACATTTAAAAATATCATATTTTTAATTCATATTCCCATTTTTTCTCAAAACTTTATTCGTTTTATGTAGGTTTAGTACTTATCGCATCAGATTTTTACCCTATTTATTTTTTTTTTCGGATAAATACATTTTTTTAAGTTAATTTATTTTTTAATTTCCGGATGATAATCATCATTTTCTGCAGGTAGGCCATTTAATTTTGTTTTCCATTAAAAACTGTTTGCTTTCACATATTCCTGACCACTCTTAACAAAATCTTTATTGCCGTTTGCATTATGGTTTCATGTCAAAACATTAAATTTGATCCTTTTCGTGTTGTTTTTATTTTTTTCGCATCACCTTAAATCCATTAAATTGCTGATTTGGCAAACAGTTTGCAAACCAACACCGGAGACGGAGGTTGACGATGATGACTTTTGAAATGTTGAAATAATTTTCAAGATCATTTGCTATTGTTTGCACAAGTGCAAAAACCAAACCCTAAATAAACACGAAATTTATGTCCTATATCAGATGACCAAATTCGAAGATGCCAGAACATTTCAATACACCATGACAAAAGGTGATGATGAACCAAGAGCATTGCTTTACAAAAAAAAACTCCTCCAAGACATCTTGAGACCTGAATCTAAAGAGCTGAAATACAAACAAACCTAAATGCTTAACGAAAGACGAGAAAAATTGAAATAATAACAAACAAAATCCAATAACTGACGACACGCAATTGCAATTAATGAAGCCTAAAACTAAATAAACATACGACCATACCAAGACGACAAACGTACTTCATTTGGGATTTAGGATGCAACTGGGATGGAATGTCATGATGGCATTGCATGGAGTGGCATGGCGTGGCTTGGCATGAGCATGCATGCATATGCATACCTTGGAATGGTCAGTTAGTTGTTCAGGCAGATGGATTACTGGGCTGGCATGGACATTTACCTCCACCTCACATGACTACACTTGACAAATACTCACACTCAATAGTTTCGCAGCCAGCAGCCTTAAAATTTCCAAGAAAAAGAATTTCCAGTTGGAAAAATATAGAAAAACAAAAATTAAGACGTCAACATCAATTGGTAATTTTTGAACAGGAAAGATGGGGAAAAATAGCAGAAATCTCAAATAAACTTTTGTTAGTGCAGCCCTATGCTTGAGATCAAACCTATTAAGCCATTTAGTATAGAGTAGGCTTACTGATGCATACAATGTTTTTAGATTAAGCAGGGTGTAGCTCGAATGGAGTGATGGTAATTTTTGACGACTCAATGTAAAAGTCACAGAACGCATTTCTCTCATTGGAGATGAATCCTTTACTCGGAATCAATACGAACCTAATTTAAATAAAGACAAAATCTTTTGAACTGGGTAATTTTTTTTGGTGCAGAGTTGTTTCTCCTTAACCCCATTTACAATGAAAAAAATATATATTTAGGTTAGATCAGGTTCAGTCCATTGTGATACCACAGTGGTGAACTTCTCAATTATCACTGAGTGCTGCCCGATTTTATGTTAAGCTTCATGACAAGGGACCTCCCTTTTAAAGCCGAGTCCGAACGGCGTTCCACATTGCAGTGAAACCACTTAGAGAAGCTTTTTATACCCTCCACCATAGGTAACACATCGAAATATTGCTTTAAGACCTAACGTATATTATTTATTTATTTATTGTTTATTTTAATCATACAGTAAATGTATGATAAAAAAGAAAAGGGAAAAGTAGCATTGGCTGCTAAGGCCATCAGCTAAGACCTAACGTATATATATTCTGGGTTGTAGTGAAATTCGGATCGATCTAAGCCTGTCCGTCCGTCTGTTGAAATCACGCTAACTTCGGAACGAAACAAGCTATCGACTTGAAACTTGCCATAAGTATTTGCTATCAGGAATGGAAACTACAATTTTTAAGAAAGTACAAAAACGGTATCTTTTTGAGCGAAAAAGTACTTATTTCACAATTTAAAAAAAAAAAATCATTGGAAGATTATTGTCAAGAGCTTTTTCTTTTTCTTACAAAGACTACCGTAGTATTGTAATCGCGGTTGCCACAGTTGGGAGAATTCTTCCAATAGTAAAACCAATAGTAAAAATAAGAAATGTATAAATAAAAATAAATTTTTGACACAATTTTCTATCGAATAAAATTTTGGCAAAATTCTCTGTAGAAATAAAATTTTGACAAAATTTTCTATAGAAATAAAATTTTGAAAAAAATGTTCTATAGATATAAAATTTTGAATAAAAAATTTTCTATAGAAATAAACTTTTGCAATTTTGCCACAGTTGGTAGAATTCTTCCAAAAATAGTAAAAAAAAAAATGTATAAATAAAAAATAAAAATAAATTTTTGACACAATTTTCTATCAAATAAAATTTTGACAAAATTTTCTATAGAAATAAAATTTTGACAAAATTATCTATACAAATCAAATTTTGACAAAATATTCTATAGAAATAAAAATTTTGCCAAAATTTTCTATAGAAATAAAATGTTGACAAAATTTTCTATAGAAATAAAATTTTAACAAAATTTTCTGTAGAAATAAAATTTTGATAAATTTTTCTATAGAAATAAAATTTAGACAAAATTTTCTATAGAAATAAAACTTAGACAAAATTTTCTATAGAAATATAATTTTGACAAAATTTTATATAGAAATAAAATTTTGACAAAATTTTCTATAGAAATAAAACTTTGACAAAATTTTCTATAGAAATAAAATTTAGACAAAATTTTCTATAGAAATAAAATTTTGACAAAATTTTCTATAGAAATAAAATTTTGACAAAATTTTATATAGAAATAAAATTTTGATACAATTTTCAATGGAATAAAATTTTGACAAAATTTTCTATAGAAATAAAATTTTGACTAAATTTTCTATAGAAATAAAATTTTGACAAAATTTTCTATAGAAATAAAATTAAAAAAAAAAAATTCTATAGAAATAAAATTTTGTTGTTGTTTCTTATCTTAGCTTAAAACCATATATTGACTGAACTACAATTGCAGCTTAACCAACAGAGGTTGGTTAAGCTACACTTGTGGTTTAGTCAAGGTATGGTTTTAAGCTGAGATAAAAAACAACAAAAATGCTTAAAGAACAAAACCAACAATAACAAAACAAAACGAATGAAATAAAATTTTGACAAAATTTTCTATAGAAATATAATTTTACCAAAATTTTATATAGAAATAAAATTTTGACAAAATTTTCTATAGAAATAAAGTTTTGACAAAATTTTCTATAGAAATCAAATGTTAACAAAATTTCTATAGAAATAAAATGTTGACAAAATTGTGTATAGAAATAAAATGTTGACAAAATTGTGTATAGAAATAAAATTTTGACAAAATTTTCTATAAAAGTAAAAATTTGTAAAAGACCATTAGTAAATAAGTTTGTTAAAGCCTTTCTCCCAATATTAAAATATTTTGTCAAAACTATTATGGTACAACTGTATACACAAAAGGTACTAAATCATTCTCGGCGGTACGACGGTACTGACCAAAGTGAAAAAGTATTGAAAAAAGTACTATAGTACTGCATTTTCCATCCCTGGTTGTTATTGATGTAGGTCGGATGGTATTGCAAATGGGCCTTATTGGACCACGTATAGCCCCCATATAAATTTGGCTTGCGGAACCTCTTAGAAAAGCAAATTTCCTATCAGATCCGGTTGAAATTTAGTACGTGGTGTTAACATACAAGCAAGCAAAAATTGACCCATATCGGTTCATAATTATATATAGCCCCCATATAAATCGATCCCCAAATGTGAACTCCGGAGCCTCTTGGAGGAGCAAAATTCATCCGATCCGATTGAAAGTTGGTAGGTGGTGTTAGTATAGGGTCTCTAACAACCAAGCAAAAATTGGTCCATATCGGTACATAATTATATATAGTCCCCATATAAACCGATACCCCGATTTGACCACCAGAGCCTCTTGGAGGAGCAAAATTCATCTGATCCGGTTGAAATTTGGTACGTTGTATTAGTATGTGGTCTCTAAAAACCATGCCGAAATTGGTCCATATCGGTCCGTAATCATATATAGCCTCCATATAAACCGATCCCCAGATTTGGTTTTGTAGCCTTTTGGAGGAGCAAATTTCATCCGATTCAGTTGAAATTTTTTATTTTGTGTAATTATATGGACACTAACAGCCATGCAAAAATTAGTCCATATCGGTCCATAATTATATATAGACCCCATATAAACCGATCCCCAGATTTGTCCTCCGGAGCCTCTTGGAGGAGCAAAATTCATCCGATCCGGTTGAAATTTGGAACATGGTGTTAGAATGTGGTTTTTAACAAACTCGCAAAAATTGGTCCATATCGGTCCATAATTATATATAGCCCCCATATAAACCGATCCCCAGATTTGACCTCCGGAACCTCTTGGAGGAGCAAAATTCATCCGATCCGGTTGAAATTTGCAACGTGGTGTTAGTATAAGGCCGCTAATAACCATGCCAAACTTGGTCTATATCGATCTATGGTTATATATAGCCGATCCTCAATCACACAAAAATTAGTCCATATCGGTTCATAATCATGGTTGCCATTCGAGCCAAAAATAATCTACCAAAATTTTATTTTTATAGAAAACATTGTCAAAATGTTATTTCTATAGAAAATGTTGTCAAAATTTTATTTCTATAGAAAATTTTGTCAAAATTGTATATCTATAGAAAATTTTGTCAAAATTTTATTTCTATAGAACATTTTGTCAAAATTTTATTTCTGTAGAAAATTTTTTCCAAATTTTATTTCTATAGAAAATGTTTTCCAAATTTTATTTCTATAGAACATTTTGTCAAAATTTTATTTCTGTAGAAAATTTTTTCCAAATTTTATTTCTATAGAAAATTTTTTCCAAATTTTACTTCTATATAAAATGTTGTTAAAATTTTATTTCTATAGAAACTTTAAACTTAATTATATACGTATTTATGGTCTATGTGGTATATATTACGGTGTTAAGAAGTTTTAAGATAGCTTACCATCGGCAAGTGTTACCGAAACCCAAGTAATTCGATTGTGGATGACAGTCTTTAGTACCAGTTTCTATGCAATCCATGGTGGAGGGTACATAAGATTCGGCCTGGCCGAACTTACGGCCGTATATACTGGTTTATTTTATTTCACAAAATTTTTTAATTTACATTCAAAACACTGAATTGGGATCACACCTTAAGAAGTGATGCAAATTCAGTGCAACGGCTGTTGAAATGGTGGACATCTGCCCTATGACAAGCCCATGTTAAATTCATCGCTTCTTGGCCAATTTTGCACCACTTCCGGATCCAAAAAGAACATTTTCATTATTTTTTTGGTGACGCTTTTTTTGCTGGGTTATAATTGAGAAAACGGAGAAACGTTTAAAGATACCTTACCAAAATTTTAGATGATCCTATGATGTCGTTCTGCCTACCTACAGCTTTTTAAAAATGAAGATATTCTCCGAAATTTGTCTGTTTCTTCCTTGCCTTAGTTATTAAGTGTCTGTCTAGAGGATAATTATACGCTGAAAATATAACCCTTCATTCCGAAATTCTGAAATTATTCTATTCAAAACACCCTTTTACATAACCACATCACTAAACTCAATTGCGTGTCTCATATATTTTGTTGTTCTTGAAGTTAATTTTTTTCTCTCGTTCTTTTGAATATGCAATTTAACATAAGTGTTTATTTTGTTTATGTCTCAAATTTTCAATTTCAATATTTGCTTAAAAACAATACAACAACAACAGTAATAAAAATACGCCAAGAAGAAGAATCCCAATCTGTTAAGTAACCACAAACCAAAATGGTCTACCAATGCATCAGAGAGGAATGGATAAAACGCAATGCCATGACAGCAGAACTTCTCTTCTGGGCAAAAGTAAACAATGAATAATAAGAAGGAACTTGGACAAAACGAATGCATGGATGGATGGATGGATGAATGGATACATGCCATGACATTACTGACCACTGACCATCCACATCGATGATCAAACAACATATTTTATGCCACATCCACATATATACGGGGGCCGAATTCAAGATGAAGGTATCCTCCACCTTCAATGTACTGCAAGGGCCAGGTTACTCGGGCTATTTTAAAGATATTTGAAGAGTGGCTGATGGATGGACAGACAGACAGACAACATGGGATATCAAGCCAATACTAACAATGACCAAGGCTATGATGTAGTGAATTCTGATGGACATACTACTGTCATGCTAAGCCTCGACATTGGCATGATGATGAACATCTCTCGTCACTTCTGTAGACTGGTCGCTGGATAGGTAGGTTAAGCCATTATAGAAAATAAGCTGCTGCTTCATTTTGCCACACAACAGCAACAACAACAACTATTCGTACAGACAACAATAATCATTGATTAAGGCCCGGTGATCATCTCATCACCGCCGTCATCTGGGGTATTGCGTCTGTTGTGGGTATCTGTGTCAGCGCCATTTAGTCTTAAAAGTTACGTGTTCCATTTCACATTGTTTAAGTAGTTTAAGTATGAATGGTGTAATTTAGGTGTTTTTTTTCTTCCTTCCTTCCATAGCTTCTGGGCTTAACGAATTGATAGTGACCAACTTCAAAAGAAAAATAATTTCAATTTTAGCATCTTCATATCCACGTGTCTGTAAAATAATTTTTGGCAATTACAATGTATGGTAATCGAAACTTTTAAAAAAGTTTTACGTGACTGAGTGGCGTAGCGGTATTTTGGGAAAAATATATTCGACAGATCCCAAAGAAGTTCATCATGAAAATATTGCAGAAGTCTGTGCTTTTAGTCTCCATGCAAGCGGGGCAATGAGAATTACGTCTACAAGAGCGTTGCCCATAGGACACTATCGGGTCAGCCTTTGTTGAATATACCGGATATATATATATTCATAATACCGGAGAGCCTGTAAGTACTTCTCAGATGCGCCAAAGAACTTAGAAGATCACGGAATATAACCTTACATCGTGTTAGTGATCCAATAACTCAGAATAAACACGAACTTCATAGAAATGAACATCCCAGCGGCCATCAACTGCCGCAAATCTCTCAATGAGATATTCACCTAGTATGTGTGCCTGGCCATAGGAATATACCGGGGAACTGCGAAGCGGATAAATTGGCAAGACTATTGACTACTTTACATATTCCAGGGGAACTAGAATCTGTTGGTATGTCCCTGGCTACCTGCAAGCTCATACTGCGTGAGAAGACTGTTATGATGGCAAATGATCGATGGGAGAATTGCAAGGTTTGTAACGACACCAAGCAAATATGGCCCCATTTAAACTTAAACCGCACACTAGATATGCTAGTGTTCTCAAGGCGTCAGATATCACTCCTGATATATGCTATAACGGGTCGCTGCCTGATAGGCGAATTTGCAAAAACTATTCGCGCGAAGTATAATGACTATTGTATGAGCTGTCATGATGCGGAGGAAAAGGAATCAATTTGTTAAACACCTCTTGTGTGAGTGTCCTGCATTTTGTAAAAGGCGTAAGCAAATTTTAGGGGCTTATAGCTTCAGATTACTGGCAGACCTGAAAAACGTTATCTTAAGCAGTCTGCTAATGTTTTTGGAACAATCTGGTTGGTTCAACAGAAGAAAATAATCGAGAAGTTTCAGCGGTTAAAACTAGAAGGCCCATATGTAATAGGCCTTCTATGTAATCGGGCTGCCACTTTAACCTAACCTAACATCCCAGCATAAAAACTCGGAGGCAAAAAAGGAATGTAAATGTTCGTTTTGGATCCGGAAGTGCTTCAAAATTGTATTAGAAACAATGAATTTTACAATGGCTTGTCATAGGGCAGAAGATACCTTTTTAACTTTGTCATTCCGTTTGTAACACATCGAAATATTGCTCTAAGACCCCATAAAGTATATATATATATTTTGGGTCGATGTGAAATTCTGAGTCGATCTAAGCCTGTCCGTCCGTCCATCTGTTGAAATAACGCTAACTTCCGAACGAAACCAGCTATCGACATGAAACTTAACACACGTAATTGCTATTGATGTAGGTCAGACGGTATTGTAAATGGGCTATGTCGGTTCACTTTTACGTATAGTCCCCATATAAACGGACCCCCAGATTTGGCTTGCGGTACCTCTAAGAGAAGCATATTTCACCCGATCTGCCTAAAATTTACATGGTGTTGGTATATGGTCTCTAACACCCATACAAAAATTTGTCCACATCGGTCCATAATTATATTTAGCCCCCATATAAACCGATCCCCAGATTTGCCTTGCGGAGCCTCAAAGAGAAGCAAATTTTATCCGATCCGTCTGAAATTTAGTACATGATGTTGGCATGTGGTATCTAACAACCATGCAAAAATTGGTCTACATCGCTCTATTATTATATATTTCCCCCATATAAACCGATCCCCAGATTTGGCTCATGGAGCCTGTAAGCAAATTTCATCCGATCGGGTTGAAATTTGGTACGTGGTGTTAATATATGGTCTATAACAACTACGCAAAAATTGATCCACATCGGTCCATAATTATATATAGCTCCCATATAAACCGATCCCCCGATTTGGCTTGCGGAGCCTCTAAGAGAAACAAGTTTCATCCGAGCCGGCTGAAATTTGATACATGGTGTTGGCATGTGGTATCTAACAACCATGTAAAAATTGGTCTACATCGCTCTATAATTATATATATCCCCTATATAAACCGATCCCCAGATTTGGCTTACGGAGCCTCTGAGAGAAGCAAATTTCATCCGATCCGGTTGAAATTTTGTACGTGATGTTAATATATAGTCTCTAACAACCATGCAAAATTTGGTCTATATCGCTACATAATTGATCCCCAGATTTGACCGCCCAAGACCCTTGGAAAAGCAAAATTCAACCGATCTGGTTGAAATTTGGTACGTGGTGTTAGTATATGGTCTCTACACACAAAAAAATTTCACGAAAATTTTTCCAATTAAAATTTTAATTGAGTTTTAAAAAATATGCAATTAAAAATTTAATTGATTCAACAAATTTTTTAATTGAAACAAAAATCAATCACAAAAAAAATAGTATCAATTAATTTTTTAATTGGATCAATTAACTTTTTAATTGACATTCAATTAATTTTTTAATTGATACTCTCATTTCTGTGATTGAAGATATTTCAATTAAAAATTAATTGGATCAATTAATTTCGTGATTGAATCACAAAAAAAATTTATGTGTGTAACAACCACGCAAGCATTGGTCCATATCGCTCCATAAATTGGTCCATATCGGTCTATATTTATATATAGACGATCCCCAAAACAATTTACCAAAATCTTATTTCTATAGAAAATTTTATCAAAATTTTATTACTATAGAAAATTTTGTCAAAAAATTAATTCTGTAGAAAATTTTTTCATAATTTGATTTCTATAGAAAATTTTTTCATAATTTGATTTCTATAGAAAATTTCGTCAAAATTTTATTTCTATAGAAAATTTTGTCAAAATTTTATTGCTATAGAAAATTTCGACAAAATTTTATTTCTATCAAAAATGTTGTCAAAATTTTATTACTAATGAAAATTTTGTCAAAATTTTATTACTATACAAAACTTTGTCAAGATTTTATTTCTATAGAAAATTTTGTCAAAATTTAGTGCTATAGAAAGTTTTGTCAAAATTTAATTTCTAACTTACAATGGAGAAGACAGTATTAAGAAATTTTAAGATACGTAGCCATCGGCAAGTGTTACCACATCCCAAGTAATTCGATTGTGGATGACAGTCTTTAGTAGAAGTTTCTACGCAATCCATGGTGGAGGGTACATAAGATTCGGCCTGGCCTAACTTACGGCCGTATATACTTGTTTTTTCCCCTCATAATATTCGGCATTTGCCCGCAAATGGTTCTGTGGTACTTTGGACCATTCCCGGAGAAGCCTCGTCTTGAGATTATTGAAACTTTGGTATTTTTAGTGTCCAAAATACTCTCCAAAATGGCCGAGGTGCAATCGTACAAAAAATTGAGGTCCGGAGATTTTGATGGTCATAGTGGGGTGGGAATGAAGCGAGGAACTTAATTTTTTAGCCATTATTGGTTGACGTGTAACGAGTGCGATGGTACTGAGGCCTATTGGAATGTCCATTGTTTTCGGCCGAAATGTTTATCGGCCTAGGTCTTCAATGGGACATTTTCCCGATAGTATTATGAATTTATTTTGACCCCCTGGTCGATGTATCACACGATATTGCTCTGTGACATTTTCAACCATTGGCGGCGAAGGAACGTCTTGATATGGTAGACTTTTTGTACTTTTCAGTGTCAACCCTACTCGCAAAAATGCCGAAGGCGCAAAGGTCTAACGGATTGTGCTCTACCGCACAATGGGCTCCAGTAGCTTGGAAACTCATTTTCAGCCATTATTGCTTGACATGTGCTGAGTCCTGTTGGAATGTCCAAGGTCTGCGTTAGAAATTTTTGGCTGACCAGGGCTACAGTACTGTTTTTAGGAAATTTCTGCATTTATTTTGACCCGACGGTCGTTGAATTACACGATGCATAAAGGAGTCATTGCGGTAGTTTGGCCCATTCCCTGCAAAGAGCCATCTTGTTGGAATATCAATGACCCACATCATGACGATGGCGAAACAATTTCGACTATAAACTACCCCAAGATTTTTGGGGTCACTTTCGAAAGCCGTTTCAAATCGTCTGCCCACACCACTGCAATTTGTGATCAGCTCTGTGGTAGAAACAAGGTCCCCAAGTCGCTTGCCGGTAATGCAGGGTGTGAACATAGAAACCTTGTTGACTACCTATCAGGAATTTGGCCGGTATGTAGTAAACTATGTAGCGTCATGTAGTGGACAAGTGATGCGGATCATAGTTATCGAGATCCGCTCTGTTCTTAGACATAATTATATGTTGTCTATATAATTTGCGAGGATACTGTAGCTGAGGCGGTGAGAAGCTCCAAATTGACGTGTTCACAGAGTCCGACCATAGTTTATAGCATCGGAGGAAGAAGACTACCCACGGCAAACCTGTGTAGTCGACTAAAATCAGGCAATTATAGCCGGCTCAATTCTTACCAATCAATGATTGATAGCAGCGTAGCTTGCATGTGTCTCATCTGTTATCAAGGGCTACATGACACGCGTCAACTTTTTGCTGGCTCAGCTAAAGCTACTCGTCTCATCATCACATCACTCTGGTCCTAATTCGGATTTGGATTGTTTTGGCCCGACTAAGATCAAGCAATTGCTCAATTCTTACCTATCAATGATTGGCAGCAGCGTCGGTTTAGAAATGAGAGCAATGTGAAGTTGAAGAATCACTGTCGATTCGTGAACAGCTTTGTTCTTTATTTCAAATTAAAAAAAAAAAAAATGATAAAAATATCAGTTTACTAATTTCGTGAATTTAATTTGAGGTGCGCTCTCAAACTATCTTCATGCCCTTGGCTCGGTATCAATACCAAAATTTTATAATGAAGACCAAAAATGTTTAGATCAAAATAAATTTTGTGTTTTTAGTATTAAATTCGAATTATATGGATTCCAGGCCATGACAAATATCATGAGCTAAATTTAGTTCATTCATTTAAAATCATGTGACTCTAAAAGGAAGCAGTCACTCAAAGAGCCGCTTTGCAGCAAAGGAAAATTTTTCAAAAAACAAATGCACCATTGTTTGAAACCTTTTAGAAAAAATGCTTTTGCATTTTCTACAGACTCTGAATGATGACGACGACAAATACTAAGTGAACTGGTATTTTAAATAAATCCTTTCAGGTGGTACAAAAGTAATAGACAATTTTTCAAAACAATTACCATCGAAAAGTGTTTTTGTTTGTATGATTTTTAAGTGGTTTTATTTTAACCAAATGATCGAACTACAAAAAAAAAACTATGAGGAGCAAAAAATGTGGCCAACAACGTTTTAGGGGGAAAACAAAGAAAACCCACTTAAAAATAGGAAAATCAAACGAAATTGCATTTTCCTCAATTCGCTTGATATCATTGCAATGAATGTTTTGTTGTCGATTTTTTGCTGTTGTTGTTGCTATTGTTTCATTTTCAACTAAAGTTACATAATAATGTCTTAATGTTTTGACATAACTGGAGCAACACTTTACATATGTCCAACATACAAACGAGCTGAATGAAATATTTCGAAAACTTCGTTTAGTAAACCGACAAAAGCAAAAGACAGCTACGGAGGGGATGGACAGACACAACAGACAACTAAACATGGAGAACAAACAGCAAACAATGTCTTTTTGTATAATAGAGTGGTTCTCACAAAACTTATGTGTTATTTTTATAAACTCAACCATAGGGCATGAGGATCTACTAACTTTATCATTCCGTTTGTAGCGAATCAAAGTACTGGTCTTAGATCCATGTTCTGGGCCGTGGTGAAAGTCGATCTAACAATTACTCCAACTTCCGAACGAAAATTTTGATAAAAAAAATTTCTATAGAAATAAAATTTGAAAAAATATCTATAGAGATAAAATTTTCTATAGAAATAACTTTTTGACAAAATTCTCTATAGCAATGAAATTTTGACAAAATTTTCTATAGACATAAATTTTTGACAAAAATTTTCCATAGAAATAAAATTTAAAAAAAAAATTCTATAGAAATTAAATGTTGATAAAATTTTCTATAGAAATAAAGTTTTGACAAAATTCTCTATAGAAATAATATTTCGACAAAATTTTCTACAGATATAAATTTTTGACAAAATTTTTCATAGAAATTAAATTTTGGCGTTTTCTTTTCAATGACTCTATTAATCAAGTTCCTTTATCTAAATTTGTCCATAAAGCACGATTAATAATTGTAAAATAAGATTTTGAAAAAAAAAAAATTCTAACGAAATTAAATTTTGGAAAAATTTTTTAGAAATAAAATTTTGAAAAAATATCTATAGAAAAAAAGTTTTTAAAATTTGTAAAAGATTTTCTATAGTAATAAAAACTTGACAAAATTTTTTTTATAGAAATAAAATTTTGACAAAATTTTCTATAGAAATAAATTTTTTACAGAATTTTCGATAGAAATAAAATTTTGACAAAATTTTCCAGGGAAAAAAATTTGAACAAAATTTTCTATAGAAATAAAATTTTGAAAAATATCTGTAGAGATAAAATTTTATTTCTATAGAAAATTTTATCTCTATAGATATTTTTCAACATTTTTCTATAGAAATGAAATTTTGACAAAATTTTATATAGACATAACATTTTGACAAAATTTTCCATAGAAATAAAATTTTGAAGCAATTTTCTAAAAAAATAAAATTTTGACAAAATTTTCTACAGAAATGAAATTTTGACAAAATTTTCCATAGAAATAAAATTTTCAAAAAATTTTCTATAGGAATTAAATTTAAAAAAAAAATTTCTATAGAAATAACATTTGGAAAAAAAGAAATAACATTTTGAAAAAAAAGTTTTAAAAATTTGTACAAAATTTTCTATACTAATAAACACTTGACAACACTTTTTTATAGAAATAAAATTTTGACAAAATTTTCTATAGAAATAAAATTTTGACAAAATTTTCCACGGAAAAAAAATTTGAAAAAATTTTCTATAGAAATAAAATTTTGACAAATATCTATAGAGATAAAATTTTATTTCTATAGAAAATTTTATCTCTATAGATATTTTTTCAACATTTTTCTATAGAAATGAAATTTTGACAAAATTTTATATGGACATAACATTTTGACAAAATTTTCCATAGAAATAAAATTTTGAAACAATTTTCTATAGAAATAAAATTTTGACAAAATTTTCTATAGAATTGACATTTTGACAAAATTTTCCATAGAAATAAAATTTTGAAAAAAATTCTTTAGAAATTAAATTAAAAAAAAAAATTCTATAGAAATAACATTTGAAAAAAAAGAAATAACATTTTGAAAAAAAAAAGTTTTAAAAATTTGTACAAAATTTTCTATACTAGTAAACACTTGACAACACTTTTTTTATAGAAATAAAATTTTGGCAAAATTTTCTATAGAAATAAAATTTTGACAAAATTTTCTATAGAAATAAAATTTTTACAGAATTTTCGATAGAAATAAAATTTTCTATAGAAATAAAATTGTGACAAAATTTTCCACGGGCAAAAAAAAATTTGAAAAATTTTCTATAGAAATAAAATTTTGAAAAAATATCTATAGAGATAAAATTTTCTATAGAATTAAAATTTTGACAAAATTTTCCATAAAAATAAAATTTTGACCAAATTCTCTATATAAATAAAATTTTGACAAAATTCTCTATAGAAATGAAATTTTCACAAAACTTTCTATAGACATAAAATTTTGTAGTTGTTTTTTATTGCAGCTTAAAACCATACATTGACTAAACTATAAGTGTAGCTTAACCAACAGAGGAAAAGAATGTTTGTCAAATTTATTAGGGCAAAACCCTATAGACTGCAAGATGGTTGGATGGACGCACGTTTCGGAATTACCACATTCCTCATCAGCATCCTCTACTTGCTGCAAAACTATCAACCAATTATCAGAATAAATTCAGGCAGTTTATTAAACCCAACAAAAACCACACTTGAAAATTTTTGACAAAATTTTCTATAGGAATTAAATTTTGAAAAAATTTTCTATAGAAATAAAATTTTGAAAAAAAATTTTTTTTTGAAAAAATATCTATAGAAATAAAGTTTTAAAATAAAATTTTGACAAAATTTGCTATAGTAAAAAACGCTAGAAATAAAATATTCACAAATTGTTTATTGAAATAAAATTTTGACAAAATTTTCCACGGAAAAAAAATTAAAACAATAAATTTTGACAAAATATTTTACGGAAATAAAATATTGACAAAATTTTCGATAGAAATAATATTTTCACAAAATTTTATACAGAAATAAAATTTTGACAAAATTTTCCATAGAAAGAAAATTTTGACAAAATTTCCATAGAAAGAAAATTTTGACAAAATTCCCTATAAAACTGAAATATTAACAAAATTTTCTATAGAAATAAAATTTTAACAAAAGTTTCTATAAAAATGTTGTAAAATTTTTCTATAGAAATAGTATTTTGACAAACTTTTCCATAGAAATACAATTTTGACAAAATTTTCTATAGAAATAAAATTTTGAGAAAATTCTCTATAAAAATGAAATTTTGGCAAAATTTTCGATTGAAATAAATTTTTGACAAAATTTTCGATAGAAATAAAACTTTGCCAAAATATTTCATAGAAATAAAATTTTGAAAAAATTTTCCATAGAAATAAAAATTTGAAAAAATTTTCTATAGGAATAAAATTTTGAAAAAAAAATTCTCTAGACATAATATCTATAAAATCCATATCTATAAATTTATTGTTAAAAATTTTAAAATCATTAAAAGATTTGCAATTAGACACAATTTAATTGATATTTATACACCCATACATATTGCCGCATATAACATAGGATCATAATATATAATACTGCAAATATTGGAATAAATAAAATATACAAAATAACATTTCTTTCAAAAAAAAAAAAAACATTTTGTTCATAGTAATCACAAAAATTTTATCAAATATTTCAAAATAAAAATTTTTTAATTTGGTAAATTTTTCTTCAAATTTCGGTAGATTATTTTTGGCATGAGTGGAAACCGTGCCCCTAAAACTCGCTTATGCCTTACACAAAATGCAGGACAACTCACCCAAGAGGTGTTTAATTGATTCATTACAGCTCATACAGTAGTCATTATACTTCGCACCAATAGTTTTTGCAAATTCGCCTATCAGATAGCGACCCGTTATAGCAGATATCAGGAGTGATATCTGACGTCTTGAGAACTCTAGCATATCTAGCGTGCGGTTCAAGTCATATTTGCTTGGTGTCGTTACAACCCTTGCAATTATCCCATCGAACATTTGCCTTCATGACAGCCTTCTCACGCAGTAAGAGCTTGCAGGTAGCCAGAGGCATACAAACAGATTCTAGTTCCCCTGGAATATGTAAGGTTGTTCCTAGCCTTGCTAACTCATCCGCTTCGCAGTTCCCCGGTATTTTCCTATGACCAGGCACCCATATTAGGTAGGTGCTGCTCAGCCATCTCATTGCGAGATTTGCTACAGTCGATGACCGTTTTCGAATTAGGGAACACAGAGTCCAAGGATTTTATTGGCATGCTTATAAGCCTTATCGAAATTTTTTCATCGTCGAAATTCTCCATACTCTCAATGACAGCAAACACCATCCTAATGTGCCACTAAATGTGAATTTCAAATGGCGTAAGAAATGTCTTTGAAATTTGCATATGATCAGGAAAATAAATTTTATAACAAACAACAGGAATATCGGCAGCAGAAGCAACAACAATGAAAACAACAGCAACTAAGAAACAATTGCAAAACGCCAAGACTTAATGTGATTTAGTCCCCACACATATACACAAACACTCTTCCATGAATCTTAAATAATTTCCTTTTTTCTATGTTTCTGGCCTCTACTATACGTAACACCAACACCGACATGCATTTGTTATAGTGATGAAGTACTAAACTGTGGCTGGCTGGCTGGCTGACTTCCTATGTTGCATGCACCAGCAATAGCAACAATCCGCACCGGCAATGAATGAATAAATGAATGAAAGCATATGGTAATGATGTTGCTGTTGCTGCTGCTATAGGAGGTGGATGTTGTTGCTGTGACGATAATGATGAGAGAAAACTTCCTGGTTTTATAATCTGCATTTGTCACCAACAATGAGTGGTGATTGAGACTCATCCATGCCACACACATTCAGGGCAACATGTGTGTGAGTGTGTGAGTGTATCACCAACCTTCTTCTCATACTTTCGGATACTCTTATTAAGGCGTTGCTGTTTGTGGTATGTTTTTGGCTTGAATGTTGTTTGTGCTCTAATAACTCCTTGAGAATTGGGTCAATAAAATTAACATTATAGACATTATTTGTTGGGTTCATATCAACCATATGTGAGAATGAATGTAAGGGTACACAGAGAAAAAACTTGGGGGGTCCAAGAATCAAAGTTAAGATTTTCCAGAAACAGGTCTTTTTATCCACAAGAGGAAAATATAAAAACAATTTAGCCACTGAGTAATTGGAGTTTCTATTTGTCTCTGAAAATTGATTAAGCTTAACAAATAAATTCTACAAAGACTAATTTATTTATTTTTTTTTTTTTTTAATTTTAATATATTTTATAATTAAATATTTTATTTTCTTACTATTTAATCAATTTTATTTATTTAATTAAACACCACTGTATACCTTCAGCAATGAACCCACAGAAATCCATCTATATTTCTTTCTAACACATATGTCTTTTTTCAGTGTATTTTTCCAACTGCATATATGTGTAAAGTTTTTTTTTCTATTTTGAATTTTTCTCATATGCTTGGTGGCAACATCTTTGGATGACAAATAATATAAACTGTATAAATAACGAAGAGCAGCCATAAAAAAGTGTAAAATGTTGGCGTGAAAATCAGCCATACCTACTACATTCATATCTATGCACGCGATGACAGCGGTATGTTAAGTGGAGCGAAATATAAGATAAAGTCCAAATGGTCATTTGTGGGAAAAAGCCTGCATCCTGGTTGAAGAACAAAAATAAAAATATATCATGGGAGAATTTTATGAGGTGCTATTTTCTTCATGGCATATTTATAATTTTCTCTATTAAGGAGAATAGAGTTTAAAATGCTAATAAATATCAATATAAAATTAAAATAAGTATTTGATGGCGTTGTGATAACGTTTTACCATCATCGCAAAACGTTATCGCAATTAATATATACTTTGTTTTACCAATTCCTACACAGAAAAAATGTCATAAAATCTTTTCCAATTAAGATTTTAATTGAATTTTAACAAGCATATATGGCCATAAGTTCGGTCAAGTCGAATCTTATGTACCCTCCACCATGGATTGAGTAGAAACTTCTACTTAAGATTGTCATCCACAATCGAATTACTTTTGTTGTGGTATCTTAAAACTTCTTAACATCTATATATATAAAATTCAATCTATGTTTGTTTACAGATTTGTTTACAGTTACAGATACGCTACATCACTTTTCGATATTTAGTCGGGGAGGAGGTCCTCCTCTAAAACTGCAAAAAAACAACAATTCTTAAGTTTTCTTGAAATTTACATAGGCAGATTATGAACGAAAAGGCAACCTTCCTTGCCCCACACTTGAAGGAAAGTTTCAAGAATTTTCAGGTAAGGTTAGGGGTACGTGGGAGGAGGTGATTAAATTTATACATGATTTTCAAATTAGTATATGATTTTTCGATATCTGGTTGGGGAAGGGGAAAATTGAAATAAACTTTGTCGATTTACTTCGATGGAATTTATAGGGACCATTGAGTAGTTGCGAAATTAATATAGGGTACGTGATAGTCCGATATCAGGTCGGAGTGGAGCGAAGGTGGGGGAGGGTTCCCTTTCCCTTTCCGTTTTTTTTTTCTTAAATTGAAAGTAGAGAGTTGTCCGTAAATGGGAACTCGGTACATAATTTTATGATTTTTGCACAGGCTTCTGCCAGACTTCTTTTTAGTAAAGAACTTAAATTTACATGAAATTGGGAGCCAACGTAGAGAGTGCATCATTTTCCAACATTTTAGCAAATGTTAATGTGGTAAAATTGTTTACTAATTTCGCTTTTTCCGATTTATTGGATGGGAAACAGTAATTCTTTGTATGTTATTGTAATATAGTGCTTAATTTTCAGATATGTTGAGGAGAAGGATACCTTTCCTTGGCAAACCACACTTAAAATTCACAAGAAATATAGAAGAAGGTACACCCTCTCCCGCCGTATTTGTACCTATAAACGAAAAATCAAGAACCCCGATTTGTTTAAAAGAATTCAAATCTTTTCGAATTTGTTTTCAGCACGAAGGATATAGTTGACTAAGTTAACGCAAAATATTCCTCCAAATATGGTTCGGAAGGCGCATCGAAGCGAGCCGGGTTACGCTAGTCGTTTATAAATTGTGACTTAGTCCATACGTGGTATATATTAGACAAAAAAGGTATGTATAGGTAAGTCTACAAATAATTACGAATCGATTTGGACTATTGCACGGTACGTGGAAAGCCAGAATTGAAATACGGGGGTCGCTTATATGGGAGCTATATAAAATTTTGAACTTGATATGGACCAATTTTTGTGTGATTGGTGATCGATTTATCTGAGGGCTATATATAACTACAGACCGATATGAACCTAGTTAGAATGAATTTTGCTTCTCCAAAAGGCACCGGAGGTCAAATCTTGGGATCAGTTTAAATGGGTGCTAAATATAATTAGGGACTGATATGAACCAATTCCTGCATGGTTGTTGGATACCATATACTAACATCACGTACCAAATTTCAACTGAATCGGATGAATTTTGTTCTTCCAAGGGGCTCCGGAGGTCAAATCTGGGGATCCGCTTATATGGGGGGCCATATATAATTATGGACCGATTTCGATACCCAATATTGGATGGGTATTTGAGACCATATATTAACACCACGTACCAAATTTCAATTGAATTAGATGATTTTTTGACTTCCAAGAGGCTCTGGAGGTCAAATCTGTTGATCGGTTTATATGGGGACTATATATAAGTATGGACCGAAGTGGACAAATTTTTGCATGGTCATTAGAGACGATATACTAACACCATTTACCAAATTTCAGCCGGATCGAATGAAATTTGCTTCTCTTAGAGGCTCCGCAAGCCAAATCTGATGATCGGTTTATATGGGGGCTATATATAATTATGAACCGATATGGAACAATTTTTACATGGTTGTTACAGATCATATGCTGACACCATGTACCAAATTTAAGCCGGATTGGATCAAATTTGCTTCTCTTAGAGGCTCCGCAAGCCAAATCTGGGGATCGGTTTATATAGGGGCTATATATAATTATAGACCGATGATGACCAATTTTTTCATGCTTGTTAGTTACCATATACTAACACCATGTACCAAATTTCAGCCGGATTGGATGAAATTTGCTTCACTTAGAGGCTCCGCAAGCCAAATTTAGGGGTCCGTTTATATGGGGGCTATATGTAATTATGGACCGATATGGACCAATTTCAGCATGTTTGTTAGAGACCATATACTAACACCATGTATCAAATTTCAGCGGGATCGGATGAAATTTGCTTCTCTTAGATCAATCGCAAGCCAAATTTGGGCGTCCGTTTATATGGGGCCATACGTAAAAATTGACCGATATGGCCCATTTGCAATACCACCTGACCTACATCAATAACAACTACTTGTGCCAAGTTTCAAGTCGATAGCTTGTTTCGTTCGGAAGTTAGCGTGATTTAAACAGACGGACGGACGGACGGAAATGCTCAGATCGACTCAGAATTTCACCAAGACCCAGAATATATATACTTTATGGGGTCTTGGAGCAATATTTCGATGTGTTACAAACGGAATGACAAAGTTAAGATACCCCCATCCTATGGTGGAGGGTATGAAAATTGAAAATTACCCATTAAAAATATGAAACAAGCGAGTTATAAAGAACTTTCTGTATAGTTCACATAAAAAACATTTTTTTGAGGCCATTTTTATACCCTCCATCATAGGATGGGGGTATATTAACTTTGTCATTCCGTTTGTAACACATCGAAATATTGCTCTAAGACCCCATAAAGTATATATATTCTGGGTCGTGGTGAAATTCTGAGTCGATCTAAGCATGTCCGTCCGTCCGTCCGTCCGTCCGTCTGTGGAAATCACGCTAACTTCCGAACGAAACAAGCTATCGACTTGAAACTTGGCACAAGTAGTTGTTATCGATGTAGGTCGGACAGTATTGAAAATGGGCCATATCGGTCCACTTTTACGTATAGCCCCCATATAAAGGGACCCTCAGATTTGGCTTGTGGAGCCTCTAACAGAAGCAAATTTCATCCGATCCGGCTGAAATTTGGTACATGGTGTTGGTATATGGTCTCTAACAACCATGCAAAAATTGGTCCACATCGGTCAATAATTATATATAGCCCCCATACAAACCGATCCTCAAATTTGGCTTGCGGAGCCTCAAAGAGAAGAAAATTTCATCCGATCCGGCTGAAATTTGATACATGGTGTTAGTATATGGTCTCTAACAACCATGCAAAAATTGGTCCATATCGGTCCATAATTATATATAGCCCCCATATAAACCGATCCCCCGATTTGGCTTGAGGAGCCTCTAAGAGAAGCAAATTTCATCCGATCCGGCTGAAATTTGGTACATGGTGTCGGTATATGGTCTCTAACAATCTTGCAAAAATTGGTCCATATCGGTCCTTAATTATATATAGCCCCCATATAAACCGATCCCCAGATTTGGGTTGCGGAGCCTCAAAGAGAAGCAAATTTCATCCGATCCGCCTGAAATTTGGTACATGATATTGGTATATGGTCTCTAACAACCGTGCAAAAATTGGTCCACATCGGTTCATAATTATATATAGCCCCCATATAAACCGATCCCCAGATTTGGCTTGCGAAGTCCCCAAGAGAAGCAAATTTCATCCAATCCGGTTGTAATTTGGAACATGGTGTTAATATATGATCTTTAACAAGCGTGCCAGAATTGGTTCATATCGGTCCATAATTATATATAGCCCCCATATAAAACGTTCTCCAGGTTTGACCTCCGGAGCCTCTTGGAGGAGCAAAATTCATCCGATCCGGTTCAAATTAGGAACGTGGTGTTAGTATATGGTCGCTAACAACCATACCAAAATTGGTAAAATCACACAAAAATTGGTCCATATCGGTTCATAACCATGGTTGCCACTAGAGCCAAAAATAGTCTACCAAAATTTTATTTCTATAGAAAATTTTGTCAAAATTTTATTTCTAGAGAAAATTTTGTTAAAATTGTATTCGGTTCATAATAAAATTTTCATCATTGTAAAAATTTTATTTCTATAGAAAATTTTGTTCAAATTTTATTCGGTTCATAATCATGGTTGTCACTCGAACCAAAAATAATCTACCAAAATTTTATTTCTATAGAAAATTTTGTCAAAAGTTTATTTCTATAGAAAATTTTGTTAAAACTTTATTTCTGTAGAAATTTTTGTAAAATTTTATTTCTGTAGAAAATTTTGTCAAAATTCTATTTCTACTTTGTCAAACTGAATTATATACGTATTGTATCGATCTTTTTTGATTTAATATATACCACGTATGGACTTACATACAATTTAGAAGATGGTGTTAAGAGGTTTTAAGATACCTTGCCATCGGCAAGCGTTACCGCAACTTAAGTAATTCGATTCTGGATGGCAGTGTTTAGAAGAAGTTTCTACGCAATCCACGATGGAGGGTACATAAGCTTCGGCCTGGCCGAACTTACGGCCGTATATACTTATTTGAAGTGTTTTTAATGTTGGGCTTTAAGAACCACTTCCAATTTTTTGCTAGGTAATGAAGAACATTTTTAAATCAAGGATTATAAACTTTATTTTAATTGAACTTTTTTTATTTTTAAGAAATTTGTCCTTAATATTGCGTAAATTGCCTGAGCTAAAATGTAGCTTACAATTTTGGATTAATATTTTTTTCAGTGTAGTTTGAATGATAAATTGTAGCTCAAGATAAGCTAAAATGTTAACCCTTGTGCAATCCTTGGGTCAATTTGTCCCAACTTTGATTTTAAAACGTAATTTGTATTCCTTTAGTTATTTTTGAAACTTTTATTTATTTATCCATTACAGGGACTAATGTATGTTTTTAGAAGATAATAATAAAAATAAAATATTTCCATAATCCGCTATAATAATCCGCACGTGGAAAGGTCACTTATCCAAGGAGTGCACAAGGGTTAAGAAATTCTGAAATATGAATTTTAGAATTTATGCTTCACTTGTGTACAAATGTTTTTCTCTTGTTTTAGTTTATCTAACTAACGTACACAAAAAATTATTAAAGTGAAGGAAACTTTCCCATATTGGGGAAATTTTAACTAAATCGTAATAATGTGTATGAATACGAATACAGTTAAATTGGCTTTAGGGCCCCGAGGAGTTCCTGTTTTATTAGTGTATAATTAATTTTTCATTCAATTGTTGCATTTCCACCAAAAGTCCTCGTACTAGATTGAATTTCATTCATTCGGTAACTCACATTCCCATACCACTCTATACGCACTTGTATGGATGGATGGTACATACGCGCCTAACACACTTTATAAAAGTTGGAAAGGTGTCAAAGAGTTGGAAAATTTTTGCTATGTGAAAAATATTTTCCAAGCCATCCAACTTAAACAGCCAACAAGTAGTAACAACAAACGGCAACAGCATTTCCATTTCATAGACATCATCGTCAACAGCCACTCAACTATGTTGGCAACATAACTGGCGGCAATAGCAACACCATACCCCCTCCCATACCATTGGGTTAACCGTATTAGTCTTTGTCATTTCAACCATTTATACAAATGGTTTATTCTTTACTGCCTGGGTGGTATATGGGCACAACGACGATGATGAGTTAGTTGTCGGATCGTAAGTGGTGATGAGGAAGGTGGGTGGTTGGGTTATGGTATGATCTGTTGTTATTGCATATGTATGTATGTATGTATTCATATGTGTTGTAATTCTAATGCTTATCATTCATTGTTTGTTAGACGAATGGCTCAATGGCGGAGAGTACGCAGGCTATGTGTAACGATGTGCTTGTGCAAAATAGTTGGTTTTTTCCTATTGCAATGGGTTTGTTACTCATTGGAATGAGTAAATCATGGAGATCAGCAACAAATGTGTGAAAAAAAAATCTTTCAAAGAAAGTTTTTTTTTTTTCGATTGTCTGAGTTTTTCAAGCTTCAGTGGTGGTATGGGTCGAATAAGGAAAATTGTTACAAGTGTTGTCAAGGGGCATGGTGATTTCGTTTCATATGATTTTTTTTTACACTACAATCACATACCCCCTATTAGTTATAATAAAAAATGCATTCAATATTGCAAATGCTTGTGTGAACGAACACCATGCTCCTCTAAGTGTGACAAATGCATAAACATGTTTTGTCAACACATACCGATGTAAATAGGGTGTCCCAACCATCTACCATGAATGTTAGATTTTTATTGTTGGGTGGATTGGTAGAATTCGTGATAGCTTGGTAGATTTCACTAAGTATTTGTATTCAACTAAGAGGTGCTTCAATTTTCTATAAAAATAAAATGTTGGTAAAATTTTCTATAGAAATAAAATTTTGACATAATTTTATATAGAAATAGAATTTTGACAAAAATTTTTATACCCTCTACCATAGGATGGGGGGTATGTTAACTTTGTCATTCCGTTTGTAACACATCAAAATATTGCTCTAAGACCCCATAAAGTATATATATTCTGGGCAGAGAATGAATCCGACCCATTTTTGCCGGCGGCGGCTGACACTAATTTTTTGCCTACAGCGGCGGCGGCTTGACGGCTAAGCCGATATAAATTAGTCTATTCGGCGGCGGACAATTATCCATTATAAAATCGATTTGATGCAATCCGAATGGTAATGAGATTAGTTGTACAACCAAACTTACAATCAAAATTTTCATTTCATTTACATTTTCTGAGCTAAATGGTTGCAAAACTATTACAAACATGATACTGATGGATTTTGGGTTGAAAGTTAAACATTTTAACAAAAAATACAACAATTATTAATAAATTTTTCTGATTAGTCGAGATGAGTCGATATATTCGGCGGCTGCTTCGGCTGGAAGAAACTGGTCGGCGGCGGCTAAAATCGGCGGCGCGACTCGGCGGCTTCATTCTCTGATTCTGGGTCGTGGTGAAATTCTGAGTCGATCTAAGCATGTCCGTCCGTCCGTCCGTCTGTTGAAATCACGCTAGCTTCCGAACGAAACAAGTTATCGACTTGAAACTTGGCACAAATAGTTGTTATCGATGTAGGTCAGATGGTATTGCAAACGGGCCATATTGGACCACCTTTGCGTATAGCCCCCCTATAAACCGACGCTCAGATTTGGCTTGTGGAGCCTCTTGGAGAATCAAAATTCATCCAATCCGGTTGAAATTTGCTACAAGGTGTTAGTATATAGTCTCCCACTACCAAGCAAAAATTGGTCCACATCGTTCCATAATTATATATAGCCCCCATATAAACCGATCCCACGATTTGGCTTGCGGAGCCTCTAAGAGAAGCAAATTTCATCCGATCCGGCTGAAATTTGGTACTTGGTGTTAGTATATGATCTCTAATGACCATGCAACCTTTGGTTCACATCGGTCGATAATTATAAATAGCCCTCATATAAACCGATCCCCAGATTTGACCTCCGGAGCCTCATGGATGAGCAAAATTCATCCGATTCGGTTGAAATTTGGTACGTGGTGTTAGTATATGGTCTCTGACAACCATGCAGGAATGGGTCCATATCGGTCCATAATTATATGTAGCCCCCATATAAAACGATCCCTAGATTTGACCCCGGAACCCCTTGGAAGAGCAAAATTCATCCGATCCGGTTGAAATTTAGTACGTGGTGTTAGTATATGGTCTCTGACAACCATGAAGGAATTGGTCCATATCGGTCCATAATTATATGTAGCCCCCATATAAACCGATCCCCAAATTTGACTTCCGGAACCCCTTGGAAGAGCAAAATTCACCCGATCCGGTTAAAATTTGGTACGTGGTGTTAGTATATGGTCTCTAACAACCATGCAAAAATTGGGCCGAACTTACGGCCGTATATACTTTTTATAAAATAAAATTTTGACAAAATTTTCTATACAAATAAAATTTTACGGTCGTACAGTATTACGGCCGTATATACTCGTTATAAAATAAAATGTTGACAAAATTTTCTATACAAATAACATTTTGACAAAATTTTCTATAGAAATACAATTTTAACAAAATTTTCTGTATACATAAAATGTTGAAAAAAATTTCGATAGAAATAAAATGTTGACAAAATTTTCTATAGAAATAAAATGTTGACAAAATTGTCTATAGAAATAAAATGTGGAGAATATTTTCTATAGAAATAACATTTTTGACAAAATTTTCTCTAGCAATAGATTTTATTTCTATAGGAAATTTTGTCGAAGTTTTATTTCTCTTTCTATGGAAATAGAAAATTTTGTCAAAATTGTATTTCTATGGACAATTTTGTCAAAAATTTATTTCTATATAATATTTTGTCAACCTTTTATTTCTATAGCAAATTTTGTCAACATTTTATTTCTATAGAAAATATTCTCCAAATTTTATTTCTATAGACAATTTTGTCTAATTTTTTTTTTTTTTTTTTGTATAGAAAATATTCTCCAAATTTTATTTCTATAGACAATTTTGTCTACATTTTATTTCTATAGAAAATTTTGTCAACATTTTATTTCAATCGAAAATTTTGTCAACTTTTTATGTATTCAGAAAATTTTGTTAAAATTGTATTTCTATAGAAAATTTAGTCAAAATTTTATTTGTGTAGAAAATTTTGTCAAAATTTTATTTTATAAAAAGTTTTGTCAAAATTTTATTTATATAAAATTGTGCCCAAATTTTATTTCTATAGAAAATTTTCCATTGTTTGTTATTCCTAGAGAATATTTTGTCAAAATTTTAATTCTATGGGAAATTTTGTAAAAATTTCATGTCTATTTCTATGGAAATAGAAAATTTTGTCAAAACTTTGTTTCTGTAGACAATTTTATCAACATTAAATTTCTGTAAAAAAATTTGTCAACATTTTATTTCTGCAGAAATTTTTGTCAACATTTTATTTCTATAAAAAATTTTGTACATCAAATGTTGAAAAATTTTCTATAGAAATAAAATGTTGACAAAATGTTCTATAGAAATAAAATGTTGACAAAATTTTCTATAGAAATAAAATGTTGACGAAATTGTCTATAGAAATACAAGTTAGGCAAAATTTTCTCTAGGAATAAAATTTTTGAAAAAATTTCTTCTAAGTTTTCGAGTTGGTAAAAGACACATTTGAAATTCAAGTGATTTGTATACACTCAAATTAATTTTCGCTATTAGAAGTGATTATAAGTTAATAAATAAACTTCCAGAATAAAATTATAAATCATTTCTTTCGAAGAAAATTTTTTTCATTTGTTTTTTGGTAATATTTTCTTCAAATGTTGGTAGATTATTTTTGCCTCCAGGGGCAAGCATTGAGCCAAAGGGTAAACTATCATAGATGGTTGGTCCATTCAAAAACCAAAAGTAATCGATATGAAAACGAGCAATTATATATCCTCCACCATAGTATGGGGGGTATACTAACTTTGTCATTCCGTTTGTACCACATCGAAATATTCGTCTAATATATTAACCGATCGTACTCAAACTTAGCACGAGATAATTTTCTGTAATACCAACTATACCCGCAAAATATCCAAATCCAAATCGGTTTAGAGTAGCTCTTATATATATGTATCACCACATTCTCACAAATGCACTTATTTATTAACTAATGTTACTTAAATTTCAAATTTAGGTGTTTCCAGGGTATCATATAGTTGACCCCGCCCGACTTTCTACTTTACTCGCTTCTTTAACTTACTGTCCGTCTGCCTGTCCATCGTTCCGAATTTTGGCGCACCTTCGTTTCTTGACGAAATTCGAATTTATATCGGACCATGATATGACCTCTAATCTAAAGGTATAATTGGCACATACTCCGGAGCCCGATATCAGTTTTTTTCGCAAGTTTGAACAGAAGAATATAGCCTGACTTTTTAAAGTTTTAATAGATTTTTTTTGTTTTCTTAGCATTGAGAAATGTATTTTCTTTCAGTCTTGTCGGCACATCCCAATATCGATTAAAACAATTGAATATGCGAAGGAGTATTCGTGTGTGCTTTTGTTGTTATTGTGACGAAGTCATACTCCCACGTTTTGAATTATGTAGCAAATTCAACAAATGCAAATTGCCAATTCATATCCAAGCCCCTAATAATTCTCCTCAACCATATTTTATGTTTGTGTTTGAATTTGTTCCAAGTTTTCGCATGTATGACTTCTGTTTGTATTGCATCAGTTCCTAGCTAACTCCCTGTCATTACTGGGTGGTTGGCTGGCTTATTGACTCAATGGAAGCAACAACTCTGGGGGTTTTTCTTAGATTTCATGGAGGAATGTATGTGAGAAAATTGTCGTCATTGTTTTCAAATACAATTAACATTTATTCAACATAATTATATGTTAATTATAATTGTATTATTTTACGTAAAAAAATATGAAAACCGGCGACATCAGCAATTGACTATACCAAGATGAGAAACCGCATACGGGTGTTGAAATAGAAAGGGGGAATTTGGGTATACCAAACATAGATTGGGATGAGGCCTTTGATAAGTAGGAGTATGCCTAGTAACCAAAAATTATATGACAAATAAAATTAAAATGTATAATACATCTAAATTTCTGATCAAACTTCATTTAAATATTTTAAGAATATGGAGTTTATAGATGACCAATAGAAAATTATTATTCTTTACATAGGATGTCCTCAAATATAAAACAGCTGCTGGTTCTCAACAACGGTAGCTACTCCTGCCAAAATAATCTACCAAAATATGAAGAAAATTTCACCAAAAATATACCAAATTTTAAAAAAATATATATTTTAAAGTTTTTTATACAATTTTTGTGATAAGTATAAAAATTGTTTTCTTTTTCTTCGAAAGAAATGTTATATTTTTTGTACTTCAGAATTTTATTTTGGTGGTATGATCTGCTACGAAAACTAAAAATTTTGAAGATATTGAACTTATAGAAAATTTTGTCAAAATTGTAATTTCTATAAATTTTTTTTTCCACAATGTTATTTCTATAGATAATTTTCTCAATATTTTATTTCTATAGAAAATTTTATCAATATTTTATTTCTATAAAAAATTTTGTCAAAATTTTATATCTATAGAAAATTTTTTTTAAAGTTCTATTTTTTAGAATATTTTGTCAAAATTTTATTTCTATAGAATTTTTTTTCAAAATTTTAATTTATATAGAAAATTTTCTACAAATGTTATTTGCATAGAAAATTTCGTCAAAATTTGAGTGCTATAGAAAATTTTGTCAAAATTTTATTTCCATTAAAAGTTTTGTCAAAATTTTATTTCTATTAAAAATTTTGTCAAAATTTTATTTCTATAGAAAATTTTGTCAAACCCTTAATTTCTATAGAAAATTTTTTGAAAATTTTATTAAAAATTTTGTCAAAATTTTATTTCTATTAAAAATTTTGTCAAAATTTTAATTCTAAAAAAAATTTTGTCAAAATTTATTTCTATAGAATATTTTGTCAAAATTTTATTTCTATAGAACATTTTGTCAAACCCTTAATTTCTATAGAAAATTTTCTGAACATTTTATTTGTATAGATTATTTTGTCAAAATTTGACTTAGATAGAAAATTTGTCAAAATTGTATTTCATGGAAAATCTTATCAAAATTTGAGTGTTATAGAAAATTTTGCCAAAATTTTATTTCTATAGAAAATTCTTTTATAGAAAATTTTATCACAATTTTATTTCTATAGAAAATGTTGTCAAAATTTTATTTCTAAAAAGTTCTCGTTTTATTTCTATATAAAATTTTATCAAAATTTTAATTTTTATACAAAAATTTCTCACAATTTTCTCAAACTTTTATTTTTGTCAAAATTTAATTTCTATAGAAAATTTTGACAAAATTTTATTTCTAAAGAAAATTTGGTCAAAATTTTTATTTATATAGAAAATTGTCAGAAAATTTTATTTGTATAGAAAATTTTGTTAAAATTTTATGTCTTCAGAAAATTTTGTTAAAATTGTATGCATTCAGAAAATCTTGCCAAAATTTGATTTCTGTAGAAAATTTGGCAAAATCCTATTGCATAGAAAATCTTATCAAAAACAATTTTTTTTGTCAAAATTTAATTTCTATAGAAAATTTTTTAAAATTTTTAATTTCTATAAAAAATTATTTCTACAGAAAACTTTGTCAAAATTTTACTTCTATAGAAAATTTTTTCAAAATTTTAATTTATATAGAAAATTTTCTGAAAATGTTATTTGCATAGAAAATTTTGTCAAAATTTTAATGCTATAGAAAATTTTGTCAAAATTTTATTTCTATTAAAGTTTTGTCAAAATTTTATTTCTATTAAAGTTTTGTCAAAATTTTATTTCTAAAGAAAATTTTGTCAAAATTTGTTTCTATAGAATATTTTGTCAAAATTTTATTTATATAGAAAATTTTGCCAAACCCTTAATTTATATAGAAAATTTTCTGAAAATTTTATTTGTATAGATTATTTTGTCAAAATTTGACTTCGATCGAAAATTTGTCAAAATTTTATTTCATAGAAAATCTTATCAAAATTTGAGTGTTATAGAAAATTTTGCCAAAATTTTATTTCTGTAGAAAATTCTTCTATAGAAAATTTTATCACAATTTTATTTCTATAGAAAATGTTGTCAAAATTTTATTTCTAAAAAGTTCTCGTTTTATTTCTATATACAATTTTATGAATATTTTCATTTCTATACTAAAATTTCTCACAATTTTCATTTCTATAGAAAAATTTTGTCAAAACTTTAAGTTTTATGGAAATCTTTTGTCAAAATTTAATTTCTATAGAAAATTTTGACAAAATTTTATTTCTAAAGAAAATTTGGTCAACATTTTTATTTATATAGAAAATTGTCAGAAAATTTTATTTGTATAGAAAATTTTGTTAAAATTTTATTTGTATAGAAAATTTTGTTAAAATTTTATTTGTATAAAAAATTGTGTTAAAATTTTATGTCTTCAGAAAATTTTGTCAAAATTTTATTTCTGTAGAAAATTTGTCAAAATCGTATTGCATAGAAAATCTTATCAAAATTTGAGTGCTTTAGAAAATTTTGCCAAAATTTAATTTTTATAGAAAATTTTTTAAAATTTTTAATTTCTATAGAAAATTATTTCTACAGAAAATTTTGTCAAAATTTTATTTCTATAGAAAATTTTTTAATTTTTTTTAAAGTTCTCAACGTTTTATTTCTATATAAAATATTGTCAAAATTTTCATTCCTATAGAAAAATTTTGTCAAACCTTTTTTTACTTTTATAGAAAAATATTGTCTCTATAGAAAAGTTTGTCAAAATATTATTTCTATAAAAAAAATTTGTCAAAATTTTATTTCTATAAAAAATTTTGTCAAACTTTTTAATTCAATAGAAACTTTTTTTCTACAGGAAATTTTTGCAAACTTTTATTTCTATAGAAAATTTTGATAAAATCTTAGCTATAGGCCTCCTCTCCAAATTTTCAGCCTTACCTATTGTTAGTATGTTCCAGAGGCCCATAATGAGGGCCCAAATTTCCTCTATTCTCATTTCTTTGCTTATTATTCCTACCTGACGTGTTGAGTAATTGCCCACGCATATATAAACCATTCTAGTTTATTCACATAATATTTCATAGATACACAAATTATTCTAATTATGAAATTATACTAATTAACTCTATTCAGACATAAATCAGTCACGACCCAGACATGAATCTCAAACAATGTGTAAAAGTGAAAATTTATGTGCATTATCTTAAAGTCAATAGCTTGGGAATGATGGCACTTAATACATCAAATAAATATCTAACTATGGCTGTATAATCAAGAATAAATGCAAGCAAATATTGAAGAGTTGTGGTTGCTCATCAAAATATTACTGATTAAAATTTTGATTCTATTGTAATGATTAATTGCACTATGGATGCTTAGTTATCATAGTTGTTTAATATTTAAGAAAATATTTGCATATGACATAAAGAGAAAAAAAATACACTTTTACATATTGTATTAACCAATATTTATTTTGTTGTTATACAATAAGAAAGTGGTGCAATAAGTAATTAGCTTTACCACTGACACGAAGTGCTACCAATGCAATGCAATGACTACAAATCTGAAAATATTTCGTGGAGAGGAGTAATATAAATCAATACAAAATAATCTTATTTAGTTCTTGATTATTTTGTATAAAGGAGTTTATAAATAACTATGCACCGATATAAACCAATTTTCTCATGGTAATTAGAGCAAATTTTAACTGGATCGAATGATTTTTTTTTCTCCATGAGTCTTGGGGGCTCGGTTTATATGGGAGCTATAATAATAACAACCCAATATCGACCAATTTTCCCATGGTTGTTAGAAAGTACATACTGACATCGTGTACCAAATTTCAACGCGGTCGCATGAACTTCTTTGCTTCTCCAGAAGGCTCCGGAAATCCAATCTGGTTGTTAGAGGTCTCATACTTACTTTACGTACGAAATTTCAACCGGATCGGATGAAATTTAATCCTCTAAGAGGCTCCAGAAGTCCAATCTGGGGGTCGGTTTGTATTGGGCTTATACTTGAAAGTGGTTAGTATACCCCTGGACATGATGTGGAGGATACAAAAGAAAAGATCAATAACGGTGGGTGATTCGCTACAAGCCTTTGGACACGTTGTACAGTGACTCCTAGATGTTTACGTTACAAAATTGTTTGATAACTTACAACTTGATCCGGCTATAACGGTGGATAAGTAACAAAAACCCACGATCTTGTGGACACTTTAAAAATCGTGTGGATAACATTTTGCCAAGAATATCTTTATGAGAATTTTTTATTCACGACGGAAGCCGGGCTTGTTTGCTTCTGAAAACAGGCTCTGCCGTGAGAGCAGACTATATTCGGAGAATGTGCTTCCAAGAACTCGAATATAGTTCCACCAAAGGGAAAGATGATGACTACTATTTTCTGGGTTTCATCGGCTACCATCAACATCGTCTAAATGATCGCAGATCTATGCAATTCACAAAGGTTTACAAGATGAAAGCACTTGATTTTCGAGGTTGCTTAATTAAAAATTACAACATATATGACAACAAAGATATTCCTTTTTAATGCTGACACAATTCTGTATGATAAGGACTACACGCTTCAATTGAGTAAAATTGCCTTCGATTTTTTATACCCTCCACCATAGGATGGGGGTATATTAACTTTGTCATTCCGTTTCTAACACATCGAAATATTGCTCTAAGACCCCATAAAGTATATATTTTCTGGGTCGTGGTGAAATTCTGTGTCGATCTAAGCATGTCCGTCCGTCCGTCTGTTGAAATCACGCTAACTTCCGAACGAAACAATCTATCGACTTGAAACTTGGCACGAGTAGTTGTTATTGATGTAGGTCGGATGGTATTGCAAATGGGCCATATCGGACCACCTTTACTTATAGCCCCCATATAAACCGACGCTCAGATTTGGCTTGCGGAGCCTCTTGGAGAGGAAAAATTCATCCGAGGCGAATGAAATTTGGTACATGGTGTTAGTATATGGTCTCTAAACACCACGCAAAAATTGGTCCATATCGGTCCATAATTATATATCGACCCCACATAAATCGATCCCATTATTTCAACTCCGGAGCCTCTTGGAAGAGAAAAATTCATCCGATCCGGTTTAAATTTGTTACGTGGCGTTAGTATATAGTCTCTAATAACCATGCAAAATTGATCCATATCTATAGTAATATATAGCCGCTCCCGAAAATCAGACAAAAATTTTTGTCAAAAATTTTATTACTATAGAAAATGTTGTCAAAATTTTATATCTATAGAAAATTTTTCAAAATGTTATTACTGTAGAAAATTTTGTCAAAATTTTATTTCTATAGAAAATTTTGTCAAAATTTTATTACTATAGAAAATTTTGACAAAATTTTATTACTATAGAAAATTTTGTCAACATTTTATTTCTATAGAAAATTTTGTCAAAATTTTATTTCTATAGAAAATTTTGTCAAAATTTTATTTCTATAGAAAATTTCGTTAAAATTTTATTTCTATAGAAAATTTCGTCAAAACGTTACCTCTATAGAAAATTATGTGAAAATTTTATTTCTATAGAAAATTTTTCAAAATATTATTACTATAGAAAATGTTGTCAAAATTTTATTTCTATAGAAAATTTTGTCAAAATTTTATTTCTATAGAAAATTTAGTCAAAATTTTATTACTGTAGAATATTTTGTCAAAATTTTATTACTATAGAAAATTTTGTCAAAATTTTATTTCTATAGAAAATTTTGTCAAAATTTTATTTCTATAGAAAATTTTTGTCAAAATTTTATTTCTATAGAAAATTTAGTTAAAATTTTATTTCTATAGAAAATTTCGTCAAAACTTTACTTCTATAGAAAATTATGTCAACATTTTATTTCTATAGAAAATTTTTCAAAATATTATTACTATAGAAAATGTTGTCAAAATTTCATTTCTATAGAAAATTTTGTCAAAATTTTATTTCTATATTTTTTTTTTATTTTTTATTTCTATAGAAAATTTGGTCAAAACTTTATTTCTATAGAAAATTTCGTCAAAACTTTATTTCTATAAAAAATTTTTTTATTTCTATAGAAAATTTTGTCAAAATCTTATTTCTATAGAAAATTTTGTCAAAATCTTATTTCTATAGAAAATTTTGTCAAAATTTTATTTCTATAGAAAATTTTGTCAAAATTTTATTCCTATAGAAAATTTTGTCAAAATTTTATTTCCATAGAAATTTTTGTCAAAATTTTATTTCTATAGAAAATTTTGTAAAAAATTTATTTCTATAGAAAATTTTGTAAAAATTTATTTCTATAGAAAATTTTGTAAAAAATTAATTTCTATAGAAAATTTTGGCAATATTTTATTGTTCTAGAATATTTTATCAAAATTTTACTTCTATAGAAAATTTTGTCAAAATATTTATTTCTATTGAAAGTTGGGTCAAAATTTTATTTCTCTAGAAAATTTTATCAAAATTTTACTTTGTCAATTTTGTCAAAATTTTATTTCTATAGAAAATTTTGTCAAAATTTTATTTCTATAGAAAATTTTTGTCAAAATTTTATTTCTATAGAAAATTTAGTTAAAATTTTATTTCTATAGGAAATTTCGTCAAAACTTTACCTCTATAGAAAATTATGTCAAAATTTTATTTCTATAGAAAATTTTTCAAAATATTATTACTATAGAAAATGTTGTCAAAATTTCATTTCTATAGAAAATTTTGTCAAAATTTTATTTCTATATTTTTTTTTTTTTATTTTTTATTTCTATAGAAAATTTCGTCAAAACTTTATTTCTATAGAAAATTTCGTCAAAACTTTATTTCTATAGAAAATTTCGTCAAAACTTTATTTCTATAAAAAATTTTGTCAAAATTTTATTTCCATAGAAAATTTTGTCAAAATCTTATTTCTATAGAAAATTTTGTCAAAATCTTATTTCTATAGAAAATTTTGTCAAAATTTTATTTCTATAGAAAATTTTGTCAAAATTTTATTCCTATAGAAAATTTTGTCAAAATTTTATTTCTATAGAAAATTTTGTCAAAATTTTATTTCTATAGAAAATTTTGTAAAAAATTTATTTCTATAGAAAATTTTGTAAAAAATTTATTTCTATAGAAAATTTTGTCAACATTTTATTGTTCTAGAATATTTTATCAAAATTTTACTTCTATAGAAAATTTTGTCAAAATTTTATTTCTATTGAAAGTTTGGTCAAAATTTTATCAAAATTTTAATTCTATAGAATATTTTGTCAAAATTTTATTTCTATAGAAAATTTTGTCAAAATTTTGTTTTTATGGAAAATTTCGTCAAAACTTTATTTCTATAGAAAATGTTGTCAAAATTTTATTTAAGTAAGTTATTCACTTGTGGATGATAATATTTAGTAGAAGTTTCTATGCAATCCATGGTGGAGGGTAACATATATAAGATTCGGCCTGGCCGAACTTGTTTTTTAATATTTGAGAAAGTCGACTTTAGGTTAGGTTAGGTGGCAGCCCGATGTATCAGGCACTCTTAGACTATTCAGTCCATTGTGATACCACATTGGTGAACTTCTCTCTTATCACTGAGTGCTGCCCAATTCCATGTTAAGCTCAATGACAAGGGACCTCCTTTTTATAGCCGAGTCCGAACGGCGTTCCACATTGCATTGAAACCACTTAGAGAAGCTTTGAAACCCTCAGAAATGTCACCAGCATAACTGAGGTGGGATAATCCACCGCTGAAAAACTTTTTGGTGTTCGGTCGAGGCAGGAATCGAACCCACGACCTTGTGTATGCAAGGCGGGCATGCTAACCATTGCACCACGGTGGCTCCCTTTAGACATTTGCTACTATAGAAAAGCCGATTGTCAATATATTCCTACATAGTCCTCGTATGAAAGATCTGTATCGAATTTCATAAATTTCGAATATCGAAACTTGCATGTAGCCAAGAAATAGACGAGCGGACGGACATGCATTTCTCAGTAATGGAAGTAATGGAATTTTCTTTTATTCTTGGAGAATTTGCTCAGTCGTAAAGTTCATTCCGAGAAACCTATTTTTTTTTCGTGTCTACAATTTATTTTTAGAGTTGTTTTATATCCCGAAAACAGAATAGTAAATAAAAATGTATTGCTGAATTGTCATTTGATGTTTTATAAAATCATTTGATGTTTTAGAAATTTTAAAAATCTCTGGACACAAAAAAATCTTTTCTTTGAAATTAATTTTTAAAGATTTGTCATTAAAATTGTATCTTTTAGACTAAACAAAGCTTGTTTGGCACAAACGGATACCATAAGCAACAATTTATTTATCTTTAAGGAGACATTTTTACCAATAAAAGAAAAATTCGTTGGTATAAAATTTCGTTTGGGAGGAAAGAATATTTTTTTCTTTCATATATGTTAAGCTCATCATTACAATACTATTAACTACACTCTCTTTAAAACAAATTTAATTGGTGCCAATGTTCCCATTAACAAATAATGATGGAACTTAAAATTAATTTATTCATTGTTAATGTTATTGTATTTTTATTATTGTGAAAATTAAAAAAAATCTTTTTGTCTGAAATCAATTCAGAGTCATAATAATTATCAAGATTTTCACATTAAACTGCCATCACCGCCTTTGTTGCTCTGCACTAACTCACACACTTTTTGAATTTTAACCAGTAAGGAAAGTCTAAAGTCGGGCGGGGCCGACTATATTATACCCTGCACCACTTTGTAGATCTAAATTTTCGATACCATATCACATCCGTCAAATGTGTTGGGGCTATATATAAAGGTTTGTCCCAAATACATACATTTAAATATCACTCGATCTGGAAGAATTTGATAGACTTCTACAAAATCTATAGACTCAAAATTTAAGTCGGCTAATGCACTAGGGTGGAACACAATGTTAGTAAAAAAATATGGGAAACATTTAAATCTGAAGCAATTTTAAGGAAACTTTGCAAAAGTTTATTTATGATTTATCGCTCGATATATATGTATTAGAAGTTTAGGAATATTAGAGTCATTTTTACAACTTTGCGACTAAGCAGTGGCGATTTTACAAGGAAATTGTTGGTATTTTGACCATTTTTGTCGAAATCAGAAAAACATATATATGGGAGCTATATCTAAATCTGAACTGATTTCAACCAAATTTGGCACGCATAGCAACAATGCTAATTATACTCTCTGTGCAAAATTTCAACTAAATCGGAGTTAAAAATTGGCCTCTGTGGTCATATGAGTGTAAATCGGGCGAAAGCTATATATGGGAGATATATCTAAATCTGAACCGATTTCAGCCAAATTTGGCACGCATAGCTACAATGCTAATTCTACTCCCTGTGCAAAATTTCAACTAAATCGGAGCAAAAAATTGGCCTCTGTGGTCATATGAGTGTAAATCGGGCAAAAGCTATATATGGGAGATATATCCAAATCTGAACCGATTTCAACCAAATTTGGCACACATAGTTTCAATGCTAATTCTACTCCCTGTGCAAAATTTCAACCAAATCGGAGTTAAAAATTGGCCTCTTTGGGCAAATGAGTGTAAATCGGGCGAAAGCTATATATGGGAGCTATATCTAAATCTGAACCGATGTCAACCAACTTTGGCACGCATAGTTACAATGCTAATTCTACTCCCTGTGCAAAATTTCAACCAAATCGGAGTTAAAAATTGGCCTCATTGGGCAAATGAGTGTAAATCGGGCGAAAGCTATATATGGGAGCTATATCTAAATCTGAACCGATTTTGCTGATATTTTGCAAGGTTTTCGAGACTCATAAAATATTCGTATGTACGGAATTTGAGGAAGATCGGTTGATATACACGCCAATTATGACCAGATCGGTGAAAAATATATATGGCAGCTATATCTAAATCTGAACCGATTTTTTCCAAAATCAATAGGGATGGTCTTTGAGCCGCAACAGGACCCTATACCAAATTTTAGGACAATCGGACTAAAACTGCGAGCTGTACTTTGCACACAAAAATACATCAACAGACAGACAGACAGACGGACAGACAGACAGACAGACAGACAGACAGACAGACAGACAGACAGACAGACAGACAGACAGACGGACATCGCTAAATCGACTCAGAATTTAATTCTAAGACGATCGGTATACTAAACGATGGGTCTCAGACTTTTCCTTCTTGGCGTTACATACAAATGCACAAACTTATTATACCCTGTACCACAGTAGTGGTGAAGGGTATAAAAAGTGCGGCATTTAACTTTAGATTACGAGATACAGATAAACAATTTTTAATTTCGAAATTTATTTAAAAAGGGTGTGCAAAATGATGATTGAAATTTGAAACAAAAAAAAAGAAAAGGAAAATAATGATGATATGTGCATATATGCACTTCTTGTGCTTCTTTTTTAATGAATGCCTTTTGATTTTTACTGGACATTTTCCATGAGGCGAGTGATAAAAGTGAGGCTCAAAGACAAAACCAAAACAGCGGGCTTTACAGCCCGATACCCAAATGCACTGCATTGCATTCGATGAGTGTTGTTTGGTTTTACCCCACACCCTGATAACCTTGCACGTTTTCTTTTGGATGATATGAAACACACCTCCTCCTCTGCATATAAATTAAGTGCGTGTTGAAACATGAATTTTCGCGCTTTCAGACATGAGTCTGGGCACAAATTTTGTGCTAAAAGCCAAAGGGAAACCAAGAAGATAGTGATTCAACTCTCTTTGCCTTATAAAGGTAATAATTTTGTAATTTTATGACTTAGTTTTGTGTATTCAACACATTCTGAGTAAATAATAAAAATTAAAAAAAAGCAGCAACAACAAAACCATTTATTTTATTGGTAAAGAACGTCATTATAGCTGCTGCAAGGAATACAAAATCAAAGCAAAGAACAAAATTAAGAAAATTTAACTGATGCCAAGAGACTGATCATCCAATGGACGGAATACCACTCATAACTAACTAAAACAGAATGGCAATGTTAAATTAAGAAATATTTTCTTATTCCTTTTGGAAGTTGGACGTTTTTTCCGAAAATTTATGGAACCCATGCAAATAAGATGAGCCTCTTGAGAAGACAGAATATGAGTGACAGATAGAGTTGATAACACTGACCGGCCAAGATTTTTGGATAGGCGATATGAGGTCCCAAACTACGGGAAATGGATCAAACCAGGACCATGCAAATAAGATGAGTCCTTTGGGGAGATAGAATACGAGTGATAGATAGAGTTGATAACACTGGACAGCGAAGATATTTTAAGAAAGTGATGTGCAATCCTAACCTACGGGGAATGGATCAATCTGAGGACCGGCAAATGACTAGTCCCTGGTGTGTATAGACCAGTCCCACACTCTCAAAAAAAACGCTTATGTAACATATACCCCAAACACATTCTGATTCAAGCATATATATTTTCAGGATTGGTCTCTCTTTCTAAACACATATATGGTCTCTATTCTCTTTCTAAACACATATATGTTTATAGGCTGTTTCTAAATTAATATATATTTGCATCCATAATATGTTCTAACATATATGACCCAAACATGTTATGCTAGTTTATGAACATTATATGCTTGCACTTAAAAATATTGTGTAAAAAAATTTGAGTTCCAAATATATAAGTTTTACACCCAAACATATCAAAAACAGTATTTTTCGTCCGTGCAGTTCAGGTTAAATCGTATGGAAGGGACCTGTCGCTTCGACATGAGTATGTCATTAACATGGTAAATTTACACTTAAGGATACGATTTGGACTCAATATATCCATAAATTCCAGGGAAAATTTAGTAGGACCATACCAGAGAAAAGGATTCATGAACCAGAAAGGAAAACAATTTTGGACTTTGGTGAACAATATATACTTCTGATAATTTGCTCTTCTAGGAGGCTTCAAAAATCAAATCTAGGGATCGGATTGTATGGAGGCTTTACCTAGAAAGTGGTCCAATATGGCTTGATCGACTCAGAATTACAGCACGACCAAGAATATTTATACAAAGTGACATCTGAGAGCAATATTTCGACGTGTTACAAGCCAATGAAATGTTTTTCACCATAGGATGGAGGTCTACATCCTATGGTGAAAACTACCAACTCCAAAATTTTATGTTTTTTTGCAAATAAACCTCAATATTTCAAATGAAAATTAAACCCAATTTCCTTTTTGGACTTGTGTTTCGTTTTCATGTAGGGCATATATTCGCTTTCTGAGATTTGGCCATGATGGGATTTGGCTAGACACTTTTATTGTTCCGAATTTCACTATCTCACATCAGATTTGCGTTTTGCATGTCCGACGTTCTACCGTGGTTTAAGACTTTGTCATATGAAAATAAAGCCAAATGAAAGTGATCCTCAAATTCCTTCTTGCGATTGCACTTCGTTTTCAGGTGGGGCCTAATTCCGCTTTCTGCGATTTGAACATGGTGGCAACTGTACACCCTTTTGTTGTTTTGAATAAAGTGGGCTGACGCGAAATTAAAACAATAAGCGAGGAAAAAAAACTACAAATCAAAAATCTTATTTTGGATAATTTTGTTTCTATAGAAAATTTTGTTAAAATGTTATTTATATTGAAAATTTTGTCAAAATTTTATTTCTATAGAAAATTTTGTCAAAAATTTATTTCTATAGAAAATTTTGTTATAATTTTATTTCTATAGAAAATTTGGTCAAAAATTTATTTCTACAAATAATTTTGTTAAAATTATATTGCTATAGAAAATTTTGTCAAAATTTTTTCTAAAGACAATTTTGTCCAAAATTCATTTCTACAGAAGATTTTGTTAAAATTGTTTTACTATAGAAAATTTTAACAAAATTTCTTTCTATTGAAAATTTTCACAAAATTTTATTTCTATAGAAAATTTTGTTAAAATTGTATTACTATAGAAAATTTTGTGAAAATTTATTTCTACAGAAAATTTTTTTAAAATTGTATTACTATAGAAAATTTTGTGAAAATTTTATTTCTAAAGAAAATTTTGTCAAAAATTTATTTCTATAGAAAATTTTGTCAGAAATTTATTTCTACAGAAAATTTTGTCAGAAATTTATTTCTACAGAAAATTTGGTTAAAATTGTATTACTATAGAAAATTTTGTCAAAATTTTATTTCTATAGAAATTTTTGTGAAATATTGTTTTCTATAGAAAATTGTGTAAAAAATTTATGTCTACAGAAAATTTTGTTAAAATTATATTACTATAGAAAATTTTGCCAAAAATTTCTTTCTATTAAAGATTTTCACAAAATTTTATTTCCGTAGCAAATTTTATGAAAATTTGATTTCTATCAATAATTTTATCAAAATTTTATTTCTATAGAAAATTTCCCAAAAATGTATTTCTACAAAAAATTTGGTCAACATATTATTTTTATGGAAAATTTTGTCAAAATTTTATTTCTCAAAATTTTATTTCTCCATAGAAAATTTTGTTATAATTTTATTTCTATTGAAGACTTTCAAAAATTTTTATATCTACAGAAAATTTTGTCAACATTTAACTTCTGTAGAAAATGTTGTCAAATTTTTTTTCCACAGATTTTTTTTTTAAATTTTATTTTTATATGAAATTTTGTTAAAATTTTATTTTTATATGAAATTTTGTTAAAATTTTATTTCTATAAAAAATTTTTTCAAAATTTTATTACTATAGCAAATTTTGTTGCAATTTATTTCTATAGAAAAAATTTCCAACATTTTATTGCTATAGGAAATTTTGTCAAAATTTTATATCTAAAAAATTTTTGTCAAAATTTTATTTCTAAATTTTGCCAAGATTTTATTCCTATAAAAAATTTTGCCAAGATTTTATTTCTATAGGAAATGTTTTTCAAAATTTTATTTATATAGAAAATTTTGTTAAAATATTATTTCTGTAGAAAATTTTTCAAAATTTTATTTATATAGAAAATTTTGTGGAAATTTTATTTCTATTGAAAATTTTGTCAAAATTTTATTTCTTTGAAAATTTTGTCAAAAAGTTATTTCTATAGAAAGTTTTGTCAAAATTTTATTTCTATAGAAAATTTTGTCAAAATTTATTCCTATTGAAGATTTTCACAAAATTTTATTTCCGTATATACAAAGAAACGTTACGTTGTTTGACAGAAAATTCGTTATATTAACGAAAAAATTCGTTGTATTAATGAATTTGTTTCATTGGCTGACTTTTAACGACACATTTCGTTGATATAACAAAATTTTTTCTATTAGTGTAGAGTGATATAATTTACCGAACTTCTCCCGGGGTTTTAGACTTTCTACTATGGATGGAGTCCAAATTTGGGCTAATGCGATTACAATTTGACATAAGTGGTCGGATTGTGACGGAGTTTAGGACAGTTGGTTGTGGAATAGCCTTTCCTTTACGGACAGAGTCTACAATGGGCTAACGCGTCTCCGATGTGATAGAATTGGACAGCCTTTGGCCGGAGTTTAAGACTTTATCCTATGGACAGAGTCCAAACTTGGCTAACCCGAGTGCAAAGTAATGTAACTGGCCTGGGTGTGGCTGGGGTTTAAGATCTCCTATCGATACAGTCCAAAGTTAACTAACCTGGTTGCAATGTGATGTAATTGGACGGACTCTGGCTGGGTTTTAAGATTTTCTCCTAGCGACACATTGCAATGTAGGATAACGTGATTCCAAGGTGACAAGTGGCCGGTCTTCGGACGAGGTTTAAGATTTCCTCCTATGGACCGATTCCAAATTGGGCTAATGCGATTCCAAAGTGACATAAAAGGACGGTCTGTGGCCGAAGGTTAGGACTTTTTCCTAGCGAAACGCCTTTCTTTTACTAACAAAGCCAACAGTGGGCTAACACGATTCCGAATTAATAGAATTGGGCAGCCTTTGGCCGGAGTCTAAGACTTAATCCTATGGGTGAAGCCTAAAGTGGGCTAACACAATTGCAAAGTGACATAAGTGGCGCATTTTGGCGCAATTTAGCATTTTCTCCTATGGACATAGTCCAAAGTGGGCAAAAGTGGACGATGTCCGGCCGGGGTTTAAGATTTTCTTCTATAGACAGATACCAAAGTGGGATAACGGGATTCCAAAGTGACAAGTTGCCGGTCTTCGGCTGGAGTCTAAGGCTATATCCTATAGGTAGAGTCCAAAGTGGGCTAACAGGATCTAACAAATTGTCGCGTTTTAGGACTTTTTCCTATGGATAGATTAAAAAGTGGGCCAACTTTTGGTATCATGACAAAAGTGTAGGTCTTTGGGCGGGGTTTAAGTCTTTCCTTTATGAACGGAGTTCACAGTGCGCTAACGTTATAGAATTGGACAACCATTGGCCGGATTTTAGGCTTTCTGCTATGGGCAGAGTCCAAAGTAGACTAACGCGGTTCGAAAGTGACATACATTGCCGTAAAACATATTTAATTTTCCATAATTTAGGGTTTATTTTCACACAATTGATTTAATTAAAAAAAAATTAGCTCTAACTTAGGGTTGAATCTCATACTTCAATTATATTTTGTTGGGGCTCATTTTCATTGGGCTCATAGCGTCGTCCCGCTTTCGGGACACTGTTTCATTGGGATTTTGGGTCTAATTATCTAAGGGCAGATTCTTATACCGCCATAAAAAATAGCATACACAGAAGATGTTTTCAGCATTTTTTAAATTTTAATTGAATTTTTACAAATTTTCAAAAAAAAAAATAAAATAAAATAAAAATCAATCACAGATATTAAAATAATCAATTAATTTTTTAATTGACTTTGGTGATTGATACTGTAATTTCTATGATTGAAGATATTTCAATTTAAGATTAATTGGATCAATGAATTTCGTGATTAAATACAAAAAAAATTTTTTTGTGTAGAGAGAAATATATAAAAAATCTATTTTTTTCTGAAAAAGAAAAATAATATTGCAGAAACGTGTTTATTATATATGGAATATTTTTTTTTTTTAATTTTTATTAAAAACAACTTAATACTCTTTCACAAAGATATCAGGATAATGACAAAGATATGCGCAAAAGGATAATCCCACATTTTGTTCTATTTTCCTTTTGACACTGCTGAGAACCGTTACGAATGTGCACTCTCTTAAAATTTAGACAATTTGTATTTAATAATAAAATATTTCTCTCTTTCTGTAAACTAGTGTCACATCACCGTAGATGTGTTGAATTTCTTGAGCAAAAGGAATAAAGTCATAAAACTCAAATCAATGTTTATGGATCTATAGGTCCCTCAAATAAAAAGAGAGCAATAAAACCATTTTTAACACAAAACGTCATTTATTCCATTGCTCAATGAAAACAACAAAAAAAAAATATTTAATAAAAGTGAATACGAAAAGCGTAAATATAACTTCAAGAACATACCTACATATTTTTCAAAATGCGTAGTAAAAATTTATGAATTTCATAAAACACACACACATACACTCTAGATTTTTATTTCATTTCATTGGGGTCGATTACCGTCACAGGCAATCGAAGAAAGCCTTGCTCGTGTTAGTTTTTTCGAAAGTAGTTAAATTTAATAACTATAAAAAATTTTGTGGAAAGCATCGTTTTAAATAATGTGGATACCAAATGCCCGTCAAGATCCATAAAATAAACTAAAATCTTTTAATTTATGATCTTTGGTTCGATATGATAACCATTTCCCATTGTGTGCGATGAGTGATGGTCAGAACTGGGGATTCTCTTTAATATCTAATTTTTTCCCCCTACTTTGATATAGAAAATTATGGATTTTTTTAAGGTTTGGGTTGCGGGTTTGGGGAAATATAATAAAAAAACGTCTTCTTTTTGTTTTTTGGGTCTTAATACGCTGCCACGCTACCAGCAGAAGCAGTAGCAAGAAGGCGTAACAGTGACCCACACTAAACAGCTTGAAGACAAACAGTCAGTTCACCGGTAAGGCGATCAGCAGCCGCCACCACCAATGTTGCCACAATTAAAGTGGTTGTTGTTATTGTTACCATATGAAATAGAAACATTTTTTGGAGAAAAAAAAAATCAGTAGAGGTGTGTCACATTCAGCATTTGCTTTTTTTTACAATATTTGTGGACATCGGTTTTTATTCAAAAAGAATCGTCTCTTGTCCCGAAAGGAGTGTTGAAGGTGGTTCAGCACAGTGGGATATTTCAAAAATGTTGGGGGTGTGAAAAAGATGAACCAAGTAAATTTATGGATAATGTCTTTGTGAGGGCCTGAGAGTGTTTAAAAAACTTTTTTAATAAAATTTTTTTTCAATTGCATTAAATTTTTAACTGCATTAAATGTTCGACCGATAGTAATTTTCTTTGAGAAAATCTTGTGGCAATGGATTACATGATAATTACATATATGGAATTTCATGTGAATATAATGAAAAAAAAATATATATAATATGTTCCAATGGCAAGGTTAAAATCTAAAATTTGCACATATGGATATTATATCAGATTATTGATCTAAAGGGTGGTTAAAATTTCAAGGGCCGATGTTGATTTTGCATAAAACACAAACTATTTAGGAAATTATTGTAATTTTATTTTATTATGATATATTGGTATTACTCAATTATGTATGGAACAAAATATCGGTCAAATGGGCACCGCGACCTCGCTGGCACACCTTCATCCGATGGTCCAAATTTTCGATGACGCTGAGGCAGAATAGAGGTTCTATGCCGTTAATGTGCCGAATTATCTCATCCTTTAGCTCTTGAATTGTTGCTGGCTTATCGACGTACACCTTTTCTTTCAAATAATCCCAAAGAAAAAAGTCCAACGGTGTCAAATCACATGATCTTGGCGGCCAATTGACATCGCCATTACGTGAGATAACACGGCCATTGAATTTGTTGCGCAAAAGAGCCATTGTTTCGTTAACTGTGTGGCAAATGGCACCGTCCTGCTGAAACCACATATCGTCCACATACATATCTTCCAATTCGGGCCATAAAAAGTTCGTTATCATCTCACGATAGCGAACACCATTCACAGTAACTGCCTGACCGGCCTCATTTTGGAAAAAATACGGCCCGTTGATGCCGCCAGCCCATAAACCCACCAAACAGTCACTCTTTGTGGGTCCATAGGTTTTTCGACAATCAGTCTTGGATTCTCATTCGCCCAAATGCGGCAATTCTGTTTATTGACGAATCCACTGAGGTGAAAATGTGCCTCATCACTGAAGATGATTTTCTTCGAAAATTGATCATCCACTGTTGCCATTTCTTGGAACCATTTAACACGTTGTTGGATTGTGTATCTCTCCATGGTTCAAATTGAAAAAGTCTGAGATAGTGAAATGTCAAATAAAATTCGGAAAAAAACTTGGCGTTTAGGTGTGGTTCGCATTCAACATCGGCCCTTTATTTAAGCCACCACCTTATAAGCGGCATTTTTGTTTTAAAGACCAAGTTTGAAGGAAATCGGATAACTTAACACCTTTCAGATGATTCCAAACCTAAATTTTGAAGATTTTTATCCCAAATAATCCACTGCACAACATAAGTAAAATCGTGAAATATATATTTTTTTTTAATTTCAGGCAATTTAGATAATGCTTATGCCTACCATGCACTCAATGGTAGATGGGAAAAATCATTTATAGCACAGCTCTTTATGGATGAATATTGCGGCGTCTATGCCCTCAAGAAAATCTGACTATATGGGAGCTATACCAGAAAATGAACCGATACACATCACATTTTCCACATCTATCTATGCCCTCAATTCAAATATTTAACACTGCCCTTAAAGGATTAAAACATAATATTAGATTTCAAATTTCAGCCCAATCGGATGAATATTGTGGGGTTTATATCCTTAAAAAAAAATCTGGCTATATGGGACATATATCATATCTACTTGTCGGCAATATTGCGCTATAAATTTCAGTCAACATGGATAAAAATTACGTCCTCAAGAAACCACATGGAAGATCAGGCTATATGGAGACTATACCAAAATATGGACCGATATCAATCAAATGTAATCTGTAAGTACTTCAAATATCTCAAAACGGTACCAACACCACACATGATCCTAAAGTGAAGGCCAGATTTTATCGAAAACCACCAAGCACTGATAAAAAACTTACTTTCGAGCTGAACATATCACGAGAACGGATTCAAAACAAGTTGACAAATAAGCATGGACTAATGCCATTGAAGTTTTTGAAAGTGCAAGAACTGACCGATGCACAAAGAAAAAAGAGAAAAGTCAGATATAGCCAAGACGTTGCTTTGTTTGCACGAAAACTGGCAATTACCGAATTTGATCTTCTCCGCAGACAAGCCATTCCAAATTAAGCAGTTTGAGCAAAAAAAAAAAAATGATCAGGTTTACTTACCAAATAGGTTAGGTCAAAAGTTTAAAACCACGAGAACTTAAGCGCAGCCGATGGTAATAATGTGGTAATAATGTAGACGTAAAGGCCGATGTTCGCTCCACTCGTACTCATCCACCTTGAGGTAAAATATGCCCAATATTATCGGGAAAATGTCCTTGGTAAGCAAAACCAACAAGTATATACGGCCGTAAGTTCGGCCAAGCCGAATCTTATGTACCCTCCACAATGGATTGCATAACAACTTGTACTAAAAACTGTCAACCACAATCGAATTACTTGGGTTGCGCTAACACTTGCTGATGGCAAGGCATCTTAAAACTTCTTAACACCGTCTTCTCAATTGTAAGTTAGTCCATACGGGGTGTATATTAAACAAAAAAAAAAAAGGCCGATTAAATATGTATATAATTCAGTTTGACAAAATTTTGTATCGAAATAAAATTTTGACAAAATTTTCTATGGAAATAAAATTTTGACAAAATTTTCTATAGAAATAAAATTTTGAAAAAATTTTCTATAGAAATAAAATTTTGACAAAATTTTCTATAGAAATAAAATTTTGACAAAATTTTCTATAGAAATAAAATTTTGACAAAATTTTCTATAGAAATAAAATTTTGACAAAATTTTCTATAGAAATAAAATGTTGACAAAATTTTCTATAGCAATAAAATTTTGACAACATTTTCTATAGAAATAAAAGCTTGACAAAATTTTCTATAGAAATAAAAGCTTGACAAAATTTGGTATAGTAATAAAATTTTGACAAAATTTTCTATAGAAATAAATTTTGACGAAATTTTCTATAGAAATAAAATTTTTACAAAATTTTCTATATGCTAGAAATAAAATTTTGACAAAATTTTCTATAGCAATAAATTTTCTATAGCAATAAAATTTTGACAAAATTTTCTAAAGAAATAAAATTTTGACAAAATTTTCTATAGCAATAAAATTTTGACAAAATTTTTTATAGAAATAAAATCTTGACAACATTTTCTATAATATTTTCTATAATAATAAAATTTTGAAAAAATTTTCTATAGCAATAAAATTTTGACAAAATTTTCTATAGTAATAAAATATTGACAAAATTTTCTATAGAAATAAAATTTTTGTAGATTATTTTTGGGGATCGGCTATACATAATTATAGACCTAAATGGACCAATTTTGGCATGGTTGATAGCGGCCATATACTAGCGCAATGTACCAAATTTCCCCATATAAACCGACCCCCAGATTTGGCTTGGGGAGCCTCTTAGAGAAGCAAATTTCATCCGATTCGGTTGAAATTTGCCACGCGGTGTTAGTATAGGGTCTCTAACAACCATGCAGACGTTAGTCCATATCGGTCCATAATTATATATCCCCCATATAAACCGGTCGCAAGATTTGACCTACGGTGCCTTTTGGAGAAGCAAAATAAGCAAAATCCGATACGGTTGAAATTTGCTACGTGGTGTTAATATATGGTATCTAATAACCATGCAGAAATTGGTCCATATCGGCCCATATTTATACAATTCAAAAATTACTGATACAAATTAAACAAGTAAGTAAAGTCTAAAGTCGGGCGGGGCCGACTATACTATACCCTTCACCACTATGTAGGCCAAAATTTGTGTTACCATCTCAACTACTTCACATTTGCTGGAAGCTATATAAAGGAGACAATTTTTTATTTTGGCTAACGCTATCCAGTTAATTGGAGGAAACTTCCATTAAAAATGGGTCTAAAATTTGTAACAGTCTACCATATTTCCCCAACTCTGGTGTACGTATATATGGGAGCTATGTACACGCAAAGAAAAAAAACGTTTGGAAAACGTGTACCGAAAACGTTTTTCTTTTGTTAGAGTTTTTTGAATTGCTTCGAAAATTTTAAACTTTTATCAACAAAAAAATTCGTTTGTAACAAATTTTTTATTTTTTCAATAAAAAAAGTTATTTTTGAAACAACAACAGAGTCCATTTCGTTTATATCAAACACTGTTCTTTTCTGACTTTTGGTCTTTAATAAAACACATTTTACAGTTCAAAATTTAATATAGTACAATGTAATGTTGAACATTTTTTTTCGGAATCTTCCGAACATATGTAGAATGTATGTAAAAAAAAAGAAAAAAAAAACTTTGGTCGAAGCAGGGATCGAACCCACGACCCTTGGCATGAGAGTCAGACGTAGCAACCACTGCTCCACGGTGCCAAACTAAATGTTTGTTTCTGTTAAATAAACTTTGTTTATTCGGTTCGTGGGCGCCGCAAGCTATGCTATATAAATATAACTTATATGGATATTTATCTATTGATGACCATAACAGGTACATAGCTCAGTGGTTAGTGTGTTGGCTTACAAAGTGCATGGTCCGCGGTTCGATTCTCCGTCCAGGCGAAAGGTAAAAAATGTTAAAAATTAATAAAATCGTATAATTTCTTCTACATTGTTTGTATTACAGAAAAAGGTGCTAAGAACTAAAAATCTTCGTGGAAGTGAGAAAGATGTGAGGGAAAATGCAATTAGCCAGAAAAAAAATTTTTTTTGAGTTAGTCTTTATGAAATTGTTTTTACATCCTGGAAAAGAATAAACGTTTATCACAAAAAGTATATACTTTTCTTCCAAATACACTTCCTTACAGCGAAAAGCAAATGAGAAACGAACTTTGTTTGTCTAAAATTTCGTTTGGGAGGAAAGAATTATTTTTTTGCGTGTATAATCTGAACCGATTTTGACTAAATTTGACATGTTTAGTTAGAATAATAATTCTGCTATCTATGCGAAATTTCACGTAAATGGGAGTATAACTTTGGCCCCCCTGGTCATATGGGTGCAAATCGGACGGAAGATATATATGGGAGCCATATCTAAATCTGAACCGATTTCAACCAAATTTGGCACAATTACCGATACTACTAAACGTACTCCTTGTGCGAAATTTGAAGCAAATCACGGCAAAACCCTGGATTTTAAGACCATGTAAGTTCAAATCGGACGAAAGATATATATGGGAGCTATATCTAAATCTGAACCGATTTTGACCATATTTGCCACATACAATAGTATCGTTAAAAGTACCGCCTGTGCACAATTTGAAGTAAGTCAGGGCAAAACTCTGGCTTTTGAGACCATATAAGTTCAAATCGGGCGAAAGATATATATGTGAGCTATATCTAAATCTGAACCGATTTTAACAAAATTTGACACACTTAACGACACTATCAAACGTACCCCTAGTGCAAAATTTGAAGCAAATCACGGCAAAACTCTGGCTTTTATGACCATAGAAGTTCAAATCGGACGAAAGATATATATGGGAGCTATATCTAAATTTGAACCGATTTCAAATTTACCTAGCATTGGAAGAATGTCAATTCTAACCTCTGTGCAAAATTTCATGAAAATCGGTAGTAAACTTTGGCCTCTGTGGTCATATGAGTCTAAATCGGACGAAAGATATATATGGGAGCTATATCTAAATCTGAACCGATTTGGCTGATATTTTGCAAGATTTTCGAGATTCATAAAATATTTGGATGTACGGTATTTCAAGAAAATCGGTTGATAAACACGCTAACTATGACCAAATCGGTGATAAATATATATGGCAGCTATATCTAAATCTGAACCGATTTTTTCCAAAACCAATAGGGATTATCTCTGCCCCAAGAAACGGCGCTATGCCAAATTTGAGGACGTTCGGACTCAAATTGCGAGCTGTACTTTGTGCACAAAATTACATATACAGACAGACGGACGGACAGACAGACGGACATCGCTAAATCGACTGAGAATTTAATTCTAAGCCGATCGGTATACTAAAAGATGGGTCTATGGCCACTATTTCTTGGCGTTACATACAAATGCACAAACTTATTATACCCTGTACCACAGTAGTGGTGAAGGGTATAAAAATTACTGATACAACTAATTTTTGTGATTGATTTTTGTTTCAATTAAAAAAAATATTGAATCAATTAAATTTTTAATTCAATATTTTTTAAAACACAATTAAAACTTTAATTGGAAAAATTTTAGGGAAATTTTTACTGTATATTACCAGCAGTGAGCCTCATGGAGAAACAAACTTTATGCGATACGCACCTTCATTTTGGAACATCTACCAAAACGCCAAGAATTCTACTAATCATTTAACTAAAAGAAAAATTTTCCGCTTTCGGTAGAATTCTACCAACTATGACAATCATCACCCATAGTACTGATTTTCCTCCGATATAAACGAGCAAATATGTTGTTGTTTTCGAAATAAATACGCCTATGTCAAGTATTTTCAATGAGCCTATTTCCACCTTATGTTTCTGTGGTTGTATACAACCAAGCCGGCTCCGAATATTATTGTCTATAAAATGTTCATTGGTTTTTGAATTCTACCACTGTGAGCTGGTCATAGGAGTCTGCCTACCACTCCAAATAAGAAAACAACAAAAACATTGATATTAGATTTAGCGATAAGAAAATATGTTTATTGAATATTAACATTTTCCTTGGTGCAACAAACAGGCAGACAGAGGCCCAATAGCTCTTGCCGTCTGATGCCAATGTTGTCTTTATGTATGTCGTTGTGGGTTTTTGAATGTGATTTTTCGTCTCGAAAATTGTTCTAAATTCAGGGCGAATGTGTGTGTGTGTGTGTGTGAAAGAACCAACACAGCTCCCAATGAAAGAACCAGAAAACTACAAATTTTACTAATTGATGCTGAGACAATTGTCAACCGTTATCTCGTCTCAGGCATCAATAGTTAGTGGAATTCAAGCCACTGTAACAGCCTTGGCTGCCAGCCATTGATTGCAGAGACAAGCCAATGAAAAGAAAAAGGAAAAATGTCAACTTTAATCTCTACTAGATATGGGGAGAGACACTCGCACGCACTGAGGCCTTAGTCTAGAAGACATTTTTTTTATCTCAGAACTAGATTTTCAAAAATGAAATAAAATCGAAAAAAGAAAAGAATTCTTTTGGACAACCCAGCATTTGAATATTGTGCATCGTTATTATGGAATAGATTGTTTTTGTTTTTTTGACTTGAAACTTGAAAAACTTGATATATAGATTTTTATCGCTCTCACAAAAAAAGTTCTTGTGGCAGACAATGAAGTAACGTGAACTAGTTTCCCTTTCGAAATCAGAAAAAAGACGAACAATCACAATTTGTCACATTTGATCTAAAATCAAGAAGCCACTGATCACTTACGTACTTACGACAAAAAGACTCCACTGAAACGCAATAAGACATGGTTGATTAATCTATAATCCAGCTATATGGCTATAAAGGAAGGTTTGTAATCACGGTTGTCACAGCTGGTAGATTTCTACTAAAAATGGTAGATTTTTTACTGTTTGGTAAATTTTTGTAGATATTTTATAAATTTTCTATAAAAATAAAAATTTAACCACGTTTTCTATAAAATTAAAATTTTGACCAAATTTTCAAATACAAATACAATTTTCACAAAATTTTCTACAGAAATACAAGTTTTACAAATATTTTTTAAAGAAATAAAATTTTGACAAAACTTTTTTAATAGAAATAAAAATTTAACAACATTTTCTTAAAAAATTCAATATCTTTACAATCATTAATTTTCTTGCAAAGACCCTTGAAAGTCTCCCATTTGGTAGACCTCCATAGTTAGAAATATAATTTTAACAAAATTTTCTACATAAATATTATTTTGAAAAAATTTTCTACATAAATAATATTTTGACAAAATTTTTTATAGAGATAAAATTTTGACCAAATTTTCTATAGAAATAAAATGTTGACAATATTTCAACAAAAATAAAATTTTCTATAGACATAAAATTTCGACAAATTTTTTATAGAAATACAGTTATGACAAAATTTTCTATAGAAATACAATTTTGAACAAATTTTCTATAGAAATAAAATTTTGATCAAATTTTTTATATGAATAAAATGTTGACAAATTTTTCTATAGAAATAAAATTTTCTATAGAAATACAATTTTCACTAAATTTTCTCCATAAATATTATTTTGACAAAATTTTCAATATAAATAATATTTTGACAAAATTTTTTTATAGAAATAAAATTTTGCTTAAATTTTCTATAGAAATAAAATGTTGACAATATTTCTAAAAAAATAAAATTTACTATAGACATAAAATTTCGACAAATTTTTTATAGAAATACAGTTATGACAAAATTTTCTATAGAAATTCAATTTTGAACAAATTTTCTATAGAAATAAAATTTTGACCAAATTTTTTATATAAATAATATTTTGACAAAATTTTTTTATAGAAGTAAATTTTTGATTAAATTTTCTATAGAAATAAAATGTTGGCCAAATTTTTTATAGAAATAAAATTTTTGCAAAACTTTCTACAGTAATAAAATTTTCTTTAGAAAAAAAAGTTGACAAAGTTTTCTACAAAAAAAAAATTCTATAGACATAAAATTTCGACAATTTTCTATAGAAATACAATTTTGAAAAAAAAAATGCCTATAGAAATACAATTTTGACCAAATTTGTTATATGAATAAAATGTTGACAAATTTTTCTATGGAAAAAAATTTTCCATAGACATAAAATTTTGACAACATTTTCTATAGAAATAAAACATTCACAAAATTTTCTATAGAAATTTAATTTTTTACTAGGTTAGGTGGCAGCCCGATGTATCAGGCTCACTTAGACTATTCAGTCCATTTTGATACCATATTGGTGAACTTCTTTCTTTATCACTGAGTGCTGCCCGATTCCATGTTAATCTCAATGACAAGGGACCTCGTTTTTATAGCCGAGTCCGAACCAGCATGACTGAGGTGGGATAATCCACCGGTGAAAAATTTTTGGTGTTCGGTCGAAGCAGGAATCGAACCCACGACCTTGTGTATGCAAGGCGGGCATGCTAACCATTGCACCACGGTGACTCCAAAAATTTTTGACTAAATCTTCTTTATAAATGAAATTTTCACCAAATTTTCTATAGAAATAAAATTTTGACAAAAATTTCTATAGAAATAAAATTTTTGCAAAATTTTTTATAGAAAGTATTTTTTGATCAAATTTTCTATATAAATAAAATGTTGACAGAATTTTCTATAGAAATAAAATTTTGACAAATTTTTTGTACAGAAATACAGTTTTGACAAAATTTTCTAAAGAAATGCGATGTTGACAAAATTTTCTATAGAAATAAAATTTTGACAAAAAAATTTTACAGAAATACAAGTTTTTAATAGAATTGAAGTTTTGACAAAAAAAAACTTTGATAGAAATAAAATTTTAACAAAATTTTCTATAAATTTAATATCTACAGGAATAAACTTTTCTATAGAAAACAAGTAAGTAAAGTCTAAAGTCGGGCGGATTTTTGCTACTCAGCAGTGGCGGTTTTACAAGGATATTGGTTAAATCTCGTCAAGATACGTGGCCAATTGTGCGTCTTGACATATTATTTGGCCAATTCGGGCGATATTTCCACAAGTCGGAGGTTTATTGACAATTCGACCATTCTGTGGAAAGTTTGGCATTACAGTGTGTAGGAAATGACTACGATATGGGGAAATCATCACAGAATTTTGTGTAAAATGTGGGTATTTTGGCCACATTAAATAATATGACACACTTAAATAGCATATTATGTTAAATGTATTGTATGTGGAAACTATCGAATCAATTGGAGGAAACTCCCATTGAAAATGGGTCTAAAATATGAAATATTCTACCATAATTCCCCTACTCTGGCGTACACATATGTATGGGATCTATATCTAACTATAACCCGTTTTGACCAAATTTGACATGCATAGTTAGAATAATAATCCTGCTATCTTAGCAAACATAAATGGAAGAATAATGTTGGCTTCCGTGGTCATATGGGTGTAAATCGGCCGAAAGATATATATGGGAGCTATTCAACCAAAATTAGCACGCTTAACGATACTACTCATACGTACTCTTGTGCAAAATTTGAAGCAAATCATGGCAAGCCTCTTGATTTTGAGGACATATGAGTCTAAATCGGGCGAAATATATATATGGGAGATATATCTAAATCTGAACTGGTTTTAACCAAATTTAGCACACCGAATTATACTCTTAAACGTACTCCTTGTGCAAAATTTTAAGCAAATCAGGGCAAAACTCTGCCTTTTGAGGCCATATTAGTCGAAATCGGACGAAAGGTATATATATATATGGGAACTATATCTAAATCTGAACCGATTTCCACCAAATGTAGCACAATTAACAATACTATTAAACGTACTCCTTGTGTAAAATTTGAAGCAAATCAAGACAAAACTCTGGCTTTTGAGGCCATATAAGTGAAAATCGGACAAAAAATATATATGGGAGCTATATCTAAATCTGAACCGATTTCAACGAAATTTGGTACACTTAATGATACTATTAAAAAATTTGAAGCGAATCAGGGCAAAACTCTGGCTTTTGAGGCCATATAAGTTCAAATCGGACGAAAGATATATATGGGAGCTATATCTAAATCTGAAACGTTGATAAATACGTCAATTATGACCAGATCGGCCAGATAAATATATATGGCAGCTAGATCTAAATCTGAACCGATTTTTTCCAAAATCAATAGCGATTGTCTATGAGCCAATGTAAAACTCTGTGCCAAATTTGATGACGATCGGACTTAAACTGCGGGCTGTACTTTGCACACAAAATTACATATACAGACAGACGGACGGACAGACAGACAGACAGACAGACGGACATCGCTAAATCGGCTCAGAATTTAATTCGAAGACGATCGGTATACTAAACGATGGGTCCCAGACTTTTCCTTCTTGCCGTTACATATAAATGCACAAACTTATTATACCATGTACCACAGTAGTGGTGAAAGGTATAAAAATGTTGACAAAGTTTTCTACAAAAATAAAATTGTCTATAAATATAAAATTTCGACAATTTTTTTTTTTTATAGAAATACAGTTTTATAAAAATAAAATTTTGAAAAAATTGTCTATAGAAATAAAATTTTGACCACATTTTCGATATGAATAAAATGTTGACAATTTTGACAAAATTTTCTATAGAAATAAAATGTTGACAAATTTTCTATAGAAATAAAATGTTTACAAAATTTTCTATAGAAATTAATTTTTGACCAAACTTTCTATATAAATAAAATTTTGACAGAATTTTCTGAAGAAATAAAACTTTAACACATTTTTCTACAGAAATAAAGTTTTCTATAGACATAAAAGTTTGACAAAATTTCATTACAAATACAGTTTTGATAAGATTTTCTATAGAAATATAATTTTGAAAAAAAAAATTCTATATAAATAAAATTTTGACAAAATTTTCTATAGAAATAAAATTATGACAATATTTTCTATAGAAATACAGTTTTGATAAAATTTTCTATAGAAATAAAATTTTGAAGAAAATTTTCTATAGACATACAGTTTTGATAAAATTTTCTATAGAAATAAAATTTTGAAAACATTTTCTATAAAAATACAATTTTGACAAAATTTTCTATAGAAATAAAATGTTGACAAAATTTTCTATATAAAAAAAATTTTGAAAAAACTTTCTATAGAAAAAAATTTGCCAAAATTTTTTATAGAAATAAACTTTTGAAAAAATATATTAATAAGAATGACATTTTGACAAACAATTTTAATAGAAATACAAGTTTTAAAATTGAAGTTTTGACAAAATTTTTTAATAGAAATAAAATTTTGACAAAATTTTCTATAGAAATACAGTTTTGATAAAATTTTCTATAGAAATAAAATTTTGAAGAAAATTTTCTAAAGAAATACAGTTTTGATAAAATTTTCTATAGAAATAAAATTTTGAAAACATTTTCTATAAAAATACAATTTTGACAAAATTTTCTATAAAAATAAAATGTTGACAAAATTTTCTATATAAAAAATTTTTGAAAAAACTTTCTATAGAAAAAAAATTTAACAAAATTTTCTATAGAAATAAAATTTTAACAAAAAATTTTAATATGAATGGAATTTTGGCAAAAAATTCTAATAGAAATACAAGTTTAAGAATTGAAGTTTTGACAAAATTTTTTAATAGAAATAAAATTTTAACAAAATTTTCTATAAATTTAATATCTTTAAAATTTTTAATTTTCTTCCAAGGTTATAATGTCATAGCCCATTGAAAGTCTCCTATTTTGTAGAAGTCCCTTGATGGTACAAGCTAAATTTGTAAAAATATTTAAAATTATACACATTTACAATTCAAGGAGTATTTAGGAACCCAAAATAATTGTCGCTAATACACTGAAAGAAGAGTTTTCTTTTCTGGGGAACGAAATTTTAGACAAACGAAGATTTCTTTTGACGCTAAAAAACTTTCTTTAGAAACAAATTAAACATATTAGAGACCATTGTTACAACGTTTGTCATTAATTGGGGTTATTTGCTCTCAATGAAAATACTTTATGTCAAAGGGAAATTTAGTTTGTCTAAAAATTCGTTCCTTAGGAAAGTATTTTTTCTTTGGGTGTAGGAGGGATCATAATGTATAATATTGCAAATACTGTAATAAATTTCTAAAATATAATAATTAAATATTTCTTTTGCAGAAAAAACCTTTGTTTCATACCACCCACAAAAATTTGATAAACATTTTCAATATTAGATTTTTTTTAATTGGTAGATTTTTAGTTTCCAATTTGCATGAAATTGACAGGCAACGAAGAGAGTAGAGCGTAGAATACGGTATTTGGGCCCCAGGAAAAGGAGGCCCTAAACCCACTTGAAACAGGGCCACAAATGTGCGACATTTCATTATGAATATAAGCCCTACCTTAAATATAAAGTGTTTAATATATGTTCCTGAGTACGAATTTCATAGGAATCGTGTTAGCCCCACTTAGGGGTCTGTCCATACGATAAAGTCTTAAACCCTGGCAGAAAGCCATCGACACAACAATTTAATCTCAATTGTGGCAATCTACTCTAACTCTATATTTTAAGTTTCAAGCTGATCATGTGAAAATTACGGTGTCCAGAAGCCCACGAAGTCAAATCGGGAGATCGGTCTATATGAGGACTAAGCCAAAATATGGGCCGACACACGCCACACTTGTTTGTGAACCTATACAACCTTTAGAGTTCCAATTTCTGTCAAATAAAAACTATGGTGTCTAGGAGCCAAAGAAGTAAAATCATTTTATATGGGGCCATATCAAAACCTCGAATTTATTGATTTAATTAATTATTTTTTTTTATATTTTATTTATTATACCCTCCACCATAGGATGGGGGGTATATTAACTTTGTCATTCCGTTTGTAACACATCGAAATATTGCTCTAAGACCCCATAAAGTATATATATTCTGGGTCGTGGTGAAATTCTGAGTCGATCTGAGCATGTCCGTCCGTCCGTCCGTCCGTCCGTCTGTTGAAATCACGCTAACTTCCGAACGAAACAAGCTATCGACTTGAAACTTGGCACAAGTAGTTGTTATTGATGTAGGTGGGATGGTATTGCAAATGGGCCATATCGGTCCACTTTTACGTATAGCCCCCATATAAACGGACCCCCAAATTTGGCTTGAGAGGCCTCTAAGAGAAGCAAATTTCATCCGATCCGGCTGAAACTTGGTACATGATGTTAGTATATGGTCTCTAATAACCATGCAAAAATTGGTCCACATCGGTCCATAATTATATATAGCCCCCATATAAACCGATCCCCCGATTTGGCTCGCGAGGCCTATAAGAGAAGCAAATTTCATCCGATCCGGCTGAAATTTGGTACATGGTGTTAGTATATGGTCTCTAACAACCATGCAAAAATTGGTCCACATCGGTCCATAATTATATATAGCCCCCATATAAACCGATCCCCCGATTTGGCTTGCGATTGCTCTAAGAGAAGCAAATTTCATCCGATCCGGCTGAAATTTGGTACATGGTGTAAGTATATTGTCTCTAACAACAATGCAAAAATTGGTCCACATGGGTCCATAATTATATATAGCCCCCATATAAACCGATCCCCCGATTTGGCTCGCGAGGCCTATAAGAGAAGCAAATTTCATCCGATCCGGCTGAAATTTGGTACACGATGCTAGAATATGGTCTCTAACAACCATGCAAAAATTGGTCCACATCGGTCCATAATTATATATAGCCCCCATATAAACCGATCCCCCGATTTGGTTCGCGAGGCCTATAAGAGAAGCAAATTTCATCCGATCCGGCTGAAATTTGGTACATGGTGTTAGTATATGGTCTCTAACAACCATGCAAAAATTGGTCCACATCGGTCTATAATTATATATAGCCCCCATATAAACCGATCTCCAGATTTGACTTCCGGAGCCTCTTGGAAGACCAAAATTCATCTGATTCAGTTGAAATTTGGTACGTGGTGTTAATATATGGCCTCAAACTCCCATGCAAAAATTGGTCGAAATCGGTCCATAATTATATATAGCCCCCATATAAACCTATCCCCAGATTTGACCTCCGGAGCCCCTTGGAAGAGCAAAATTCATCCGATTCCGTTGAAATTTGGTACGTGATGTTAGTATATGGTATCCAACAACCATGCAGGAATTGGTTCATATCAGTCCATAATTATATATAGCACACATATAAACCGATCCCCAGATTTGACCTCCGGTGCCTTTTGGAGAAGCAAAATTCATCCGATATGGTTTAAATTTTGTACGTGGTGGTAGTATATGATAACCATGCCAAAAGTGGTCCATATCAGTCCATAATCATATATAGCCCCCATATAAACCGATCCCGAGATTTGGTGTTGGAGCCTCTTGGAGGAGCAAATTTCATCCGAGTCAGTTGAAATTTGGTACATTGTGTTAGTATATGGCAGTTAACAACTATGTCTAACTAGGTCCGTATCGGTCTATAGTTATATATAGCCCTCATATAAATCGATTTTCAATTCTGGCTCCCTACGTACCGTGCAAAATCCATATCGATTCGTAATTATTTGTAGACTTACCTACACATACTTTTTTGTCTAATGTATACCACGTATGGGCTAACTCACAATTTAGAAAACGATGTTAAGAAGTTTTAAGATACCACAACCCAAGTAATACGATTGTGGATGACAGTCTTTCGTAAAAGTTTCTACGCAATCCATGGTGGAGGGTACATAAGATTCGGCCTGGCCGAACTTACGGCCGTTTATACTTGTATATTATTAATATTTACATAAGTATTTTCAAATACGTTACTTATCCCACACGTTTAATTGCTGTATTTTATTAAATATTTATTATCCTAAATTTAGTATGGACCTCCAACATAACTTGAAATGTTGTTTGAAATATTGCCACTGACAAAAATCAAGCAATTAAGTTTAACAAAACAAAATGCCCAGGTGCAAAAAGTAGAACTTTGTTTATCTATTCCAAAAGTATGACATACGGTGGCACTTAAACGGAAACCATGGTTGTTGGTTTTGATTCAGCAAAAAAAAAAAAACGACTTGAATTTGTCCGCCTAACTCCAAAATATATTTTTTTATATTTTATCTACAAGAGTTTTAGTTAAAAACAAAATAATAAAAAATTGCCATTTAATTTTAGTTCAATATTTTCCTGTTTGTAGAGGGCACTGGTGTGGCAACTGAGGTGGAAATGAAAAAAAACATTGATTACATATTCATAGTTTTATGGTAAAAACAAAATAAACCAAGTTATGCTCCCCCCCACCACGGCACAGACCTAATGTACTCTCTTTCTCTTTTTTCATTGCTCTGCAAAATTTGTCTCGGTGTATGGAACTCAGGCCTCAGGGCATATATCTTTCTTGCTTAGTGGTACTCGTTTAGCGATGTTAGCTGGATATCGCTGTTTGCGTTGGGTTTTGTGGGATTGAGTCTCTTGGTTTTATTAGCTGCCACCTATTCTCTGATACAGTTTTCATTACTAATCAATAGAGTTTTGTTTCTATACTAACTACCAACTATTCGCATGATTGTTGTTGTTGTTGTTGTTGCAATGCAGCAACTACATTTGATATTTGCTGCTGGGGTTCAGAATCGTACTCGTATCTATTGTATATCAAGAGCATATGTTAATAACAGCTTTCAAACATGCAGTTTTTCATAGTTCAATATATATTGATGTACTCACCTGTAGAGTAGAGGATGGTATGTCGGTTTCCTCCAGTAATGTGCAACAACTGCAATACGAACTTCCAGTAGTATGTGCTGCTGTAACAACGAATTTTTGAGAAATTTAATGAGGATAACTTTTAGCCAAGGCTGTGGAATCGAGAAAATTTAGCTCGACTCCGACTCCAGCATTTTTAATAAGCCTCGACTCCGACTCCGGAGTCGACTCCGTGTAATATAACTAAATATCATTTTAACACCACGAATTTGTAGTGGGGGTACCGTAAATGGATCTATATAAATTATCGATTTATTTATGTGTGCAAAAAAGATCTTAATTTTAAATTTGATGCCAATTTCAAATTTAAGGCAATATCGGTCCATCTCAAAAGCCTTGGGAACAGTGTGGCGCAGGGTATCAATAAATATGGGAAATATTTATAATTTTTTAAGCAATTTCGCAAAAATTCATTTTTGATTCATCAGCCGATAAATATGTATTAGAGCAATAGGAAAATTCGAGTCATTTTTACTAGTTTTCGTTTTATCAGTGAGTATCAGTGACCATCAGTAAGAAATACTATTTTGCGAAAATTTGCTATAGAAATAAAAAATATATATATATATATAGTAACATAGAAAAATTTTGCAAAGTTTTCTATAGAAAAAAATTTTGAGAAAAATTTCTATAGAAATAAAATTTTTACAAAATTTTCTATAGAAATAAAATGTTGACAAAATTTTCTATAGAAGTAAAATTTTGACAAAATTTTCTATAGAAACAAAATTTTGGTAGATTATTTTTGGGGATCGACTATATATAGCCTTAGACCGAAATGAACCAATTTTGGCATGGTTGTCAGCGGCCATATACTAACACCACGTACCAAATTTCAACCGAACCGGATGAATTTTGCTCATCCATGAGGCTCCGGAGGTCAAATCTGGGGATCGATTTATATGGGGGCTATATATAATTACGGACCGATGAGGACCAATTTTTGCATGGTTGGTAGAGACCATGTACCAAATTTCAACCGGATCGGGTGAATCTTGCTCTTCCAAGGGGCTCCGGAGGTCAAATCTGGGGATCGGTTTATACGGGGGCTACGTATAATTATAGACCGATATGGACCAATACCTGCATGGTTGTCAGAGACCATATACTAACACCACGTACCAAATTGCAACCGAGTCGGATGAGTTTTGCTCATTCATGAGGCTCCGGCGGTCAAATCTGGGGATCGGTTTATATGAGGGCTAAATTTTTTATAGAAACAAAATTTTGACAAAATTGTCTATAGAAATAAAATTTTGACAAAATTTTCTGTAGGAATAAAATTTTGCAAAATTTTCTATAGAAATACAACTTTGCAAAATTTTCTATAGAAATAAAATTTTGACAAAATTTTCTATAGAAATGAACATTTTATTTTCGATTTCTATAAAAATAAATTTTTGAGAAAATTTTTTTGTAGAAATAAAATGTTGACAAAACATTCCATAGGAAAAAATGTTGACAAAATTTTCTATAGAAATAAAATTTTGACAAAATTTTCTATAGAAATAAAATTTTGACAAAATTTTCTATAGAAATAAAATTTTGAGAAACTTTTTCGTAGATATAAAATGTTGACAAACATATACCATAGAAATAAAATGTTGACAAAATTTGAGAAAATACGTTTTTGAGAAAATTTTTTGTAGATATAAAATGTTGACAAAATATTCCCTAGGTAGCTGATGGCCTTAGCAGACAATGCTACTTTTCTTTTTTTATCATACGTTTACTGTATGATAAAAATAAACCATAAATAAATAAATAATATTCCATAGAAATAAAATTTTGACAAAATTTTCTATAGAAATTAATTTTTAACAAATTTTTCTATAGACATAAAAATTTGACAAAATTTTCTATAGAATTAAAATTTTGAGAAAATATTCCATATAAATAAACAACAAAATATTCCATAGTAACAAACTGTTGACAAAATTTTCTACAGAAATAAAATTTTGACAAAATATTCCATATAAATAAATTGTTGACAAAATTTTCAATAGAAATTTTGACAACATTTTCTATAGAAATAAAAATTTGATTTTTGATTTCTATAAACATAAATTTTTGAGAAATTTTTCGTCGATATAAAATGTTGAGAAAATATTCCATAGAAATAAAATTTTGAAAAAAATTTTCTATAGAAATAAGATTTTGACAAAATTTTCTATAGAACTAAAATTTTTACAAAATTTTCTATAGAAATAAAATTTTGACAAATTTTTCTATAGAAATAAAATAAATTTTCTATAGAAATTAAATTTTGACAAAATTTTCTATAGAAATTAAATTTTGACAAAATTTTCTATAGAAATAAAATTTTGACAAAATTTTCTATAGAAATAAAATTTTGACAAAATTTTCTGTAGAAATAAAATTTTGAAAAATTTTCTATAGAAATAAAATTTTGCAAAATTTTCTATAGAAATAAAATTTTGACAACAGTTTCTATAGAAATAAAATTTTGACAAAATTTTTCTAAAGAAATAAAATTTTGACAAAATTTTCTGTAGAAATACAATTTTGAGAAAATTTTCTATAGAAATAAAATTTTGACAAAATTTTCTATAGAAATAAAATTTTGACAAAATTTTCTATAGAAATAAAATTTTGAGAAACTTTTTCGTAGATATAAAATGTTGACAAACATATACCATAGAAATAAAATGTTGACAAAATTTTCTATAGAAATAAAATTTTGACAACATTTTCTATAGAAATAAAAATTTGAGAAAATACGTTTTATAGAAAATTTTTGGTAGATATAAAATGTTGACAAAATATTCCCTAGGTAGCTGATGGCCTTAGCAGCCAATGCTACTTTTCTTTTTTTTATCATACGTTTACTGTATGATAAAAATAAACCATAAATAAATAAATAATATTCCATAGAAATAAAATTTTGACAAAATTTTCTATAGAAATTAATTTTTAACAAATTTTTCTATAGACATAAAAATTTGACAAAATTTTCTATAGAATTAAAATTTTAAGAAAATATTCCATATAAATAAACAACAAAATATTCCATAGTAATAAACTGTTGACAAAATTTTCTATAGAAATAAAATTTTGACAAAATATTCCATATAAATAAAATGTTGACAAAATTTTCAATAGAAATTTTGACAAAATTTTCTATAGAAATAAAAATTTGATTTTTGATTTCTATAAACATAAATTTTTGAGAAATTTTTCGTCGATATAAAATGTTGACAAAATATTCCATAGAAATAAAATTTTGAAAAAAATTTCTATAGAAATAAGATTTTGACAAAATTTTCTATAGAACTAAAATTTTTACAAAATTTTCTATAGAAATAAAATTTTGACAAATTTTTCTATAGAAATAAAATTTTAATAAATTTTCTATAGAAACAAAATTTTGACGGAATTTTCTAAAGAAACAAAATTTTGACAAAATTTTCTATAGAAATAAAATTTTGACAAAATTTTCTGTAGAAATAAAATTTTGCTAACTTTGCTATAGAAATAAAATTTTGCAAAATTTTCTATAGAAATAAAATTTTGACACAATTTTCTATAGATATAAAATTTTGACAACATTTTCTATAGAAATAAAATTTTGACAAAATTTTCTGTAGAAATAAAATTTTGAAAAATTTTCGATAGAAATAACATTTTGACTAAATTTTTTACAGAAACAAAATTTTGACAAAATTTTCTATAGAAATAAAATTTTGACAAAATATTCCATAGAAATAAAATTTTGACAAAATTTTCTATAGAAATAAAAAAAAAATTTTCTGTAGAAATAAAAATGTGATTTTTCTATGGAAATAAAATTTTGAAAAAATTTTCTATAGAAATAAATTTTGACAAAATTTTCTATAGAAATAAAATTTTGACAAAATTTTCTGTAGAAATAAAAATGTGATTTTTGATTTCTATAAAAATAAAATTTTGAGAAAATTTTTCGTAGATATCAAATGTTGACAAAATATTCCATAATAATAAAATTTTGACAAAATTTTCTATAGAAATAAAATTTTGAAAAATTTTCTATAGAAATAAAATTTTGCAAAATTTTCTATAGAAATAAAATTTTGACAACAGTTTCTATAGAAATAAAATTTTGACAAAATATTCCATAATAATAAAATTTTGACAAAATTTTCTATAGAAATAAAATTTTGACAAAATTTTCTATAGAAATAAAATGTTGACAAAATTTTCCATAGAAATTAAATTTTGACAAAATTTTCTATAGATATAAAATTTTGACAAAATTTTCTATAGAAATAAATTTTTGGAAGAATTTTCTGCTAATATTCGACATATGCATATAGGTATATGGTCGTAAAATAAAATTAAAAACAAAAAAAAATCGATTGTTCGAAATATTTCGAATAAATTGTTATGGTGGTGTGCATTAACATGGATCGATTCAGCTCATCTGCTAGTCTAACATTCTAGGAAACATAAAATGATCTCCATAATTGGAGGTTGCTTTTCATATACAGTCATACCGTACATTGATTGAATGAAAAACGCAATGGAAACTAATTTGCGTAAAAACTTGTTTAGTTACAAAAATGTGAAGTGTTTTAAAAAATTTAGTTTAGCCGGAGTCGGAGTCGAGCAAAATTTTTACGACTCCGACTCCAGCAAAATCTTCAGACTCCGAATCCAAGACTCCAACTCCCGCTCCACAGCCCTGATTTTAGCTTGTGAAATGAGACATCTCATTTGTACTTTACTCTCTCATATAGATATATTGTCTCTCAATTATTATACCTTCCGCCACACTGCAGATTTGATTTCAGAAGCCTCCTGGAAGAGCAAAATTTCATACAATCCGTGAGAAATTTGATTCATGATGCTAGAATATGCCCTCTAACTGCCACGCACAAATTATTCCACATCTGTCTATAAACCGATCCCCATATTTAACTTCTGGTGCCTTTATGATGAGAAAATTCCATCCAATAGGTGTGTAAAAACAATCCAAATAATTCGGTTGTGAGTGACACACCCAGAGAAGGAATATTATCACCTCAAACATGTTTCAAAAGGAAAATGTTATTTTTGAATGGGGAATATATAGAATGGGGAATATGTTCGACGCAATCGTTTTATTTTCTCGTAAATTATGTATATTATTTCAGTAAGCATGTTATGTTCGGCGAGAAAATAATATTTGTACATGAATTCAAGAGCAGAAAAAAATTTGTTGGGAAGCTCAAAATATCGCGATGTAACACACATTGAAAAAATGAGCTTGGACTAAAGCCATTGGAATTCCAAAACGAGCAAGAGCTCACCGATGTACAAAACAAGTTAGACTGGAAAGAGACAAGGAGTTCTGAATATGGTTTTCCCTGATCAGAAGCCATTCCAAGTTAAGTAGTTTGTGAATAAACTAAATGATCCAGGTTTGCTTGCCAAAGAGGTCAGCTGAAAATTTTAACTTCGACGAACTCAGAGGCCCTCGATGGTAATTTTTTTTAAATTAATCTAATCTTTCTAAAATTAACTAAAATTTCCTTTCCTGTTATATTTGATCCATTGAAGTGGGTATTTATGATTCGGCCCGACCCAACATAGTTGTTATTGTTTACAACATTCTATTGCATATTCATATTTATTGCATATCGAGTAAGTGTGTTTGCAACATTTTTATTGATAACTACGACAAGATAACACGCTTCAAACAAACTACTGCTATTGATGCTGCTGCTGCTGCCTGCATTTCGCATTCCCAGAGCACCACCGTGCTAAACCTTTATGCATTGCAATATGTAAAGTTGCTTGACTGTCTGCGATGTTGTTGGTTTTTTTAGCCTTAATTGAATATTTAAATGCAATTTAACAATATTTTGCACCTGAGTGCATGACAAGCTTTCTATGAAGTTTTAGACTCTTTAGTCCACCACAGTGTTGTGTTTTTTGCTCCCCATATCGTTGGTCCAGTTAAAATTTTCACAGTGGCTAATTGAGTTAAAGAACTTGTTTAGAAGCCATGCAAAGGTGTTACTCAAATATCTTGTTTATCATTGGTGTTAGCAACATTTTTCGTTATTGTAGTTCAGCGATAAGTTAAGAATTTTTGATTGAATTGTTAAATAGGAAATGCCCATATATGTATTCTATGATAATATTTGCATTTGTTGAATACATAGAACACAGTGATCTTCTTTTTAGATTGGAATTTCATAAAGACAATGTGTACACAGAAAAAAAAAAAACAAACCAACCAAGTGTACACAGAGAAAACTCATTATAGGATGTAACCTAACATCTCATGACGAGATTTGCCTCTGTTTTCAGTGACTCCTCAACCAAGGTCCTAACGACACATGCAGGCATTTCACGGTTACCACATTTGGTAGAATTCTATCAAAATTGGTAGATTTTTTTTTTGTTTGGTAGAATTCTTGATGTTTTGGTAGATTTTGCAAAAATTTCCTCTCCACCTACGAGGTACTTCACAAGTTTTCTATAGAAATAAAATTTTGGCAACATTTTGTTAATGTTTTGGTAGATTTTTCAAAATATTCCTCCAAGAGGTACTTCACAAACTACCTCTAGAAATAAAATTTTGACGAAATTTTCCATAGAAATAAAATTTTGACAAGGTTTCTACAGAAACAAAATTTTGATAAAACTTTCTATAGAAATAAAATTTTGACAACATTTTCTACAGAAATAAAATTTTTAAGAAATTTTCGATAAAATAAAATTTTGATAAAATTTTTCTATAGAAATAACGTTTTGAGATAATCTTCTACAGAAATAAAATTTTGAGAAAATTTTCTACAAAAATAACAATTTGAGAAAATTCTCAATAGAAATACAATTTTGTTAAATTTTCTATAGAAATAAAATGTTGAGAAAATTTTCCATAGAAATAAACTTTTGACAAAATTTTCTGCGAAATAAAATTTTTACGAAATTTTCTATAGAAATAAAGTTTTGACAAAATTTTCTATAAACATAAAATTTTGACAAAAATTGTTCTATGGAAATAAAATTTTGAGACAATCTATATATATAAAATTCAATCTATGTTTGTTTATTTGTTTGTTTGTTTGTTTGTTTATTTGTATGTTCCGAGTTGGCTCCGAAACGGCTGAACAGATTTACTTGAAACTTTCAGAGATCGTAGGGGGCGTCCATGTGGTGAAAATAGGGTACCTCATATTTTGACACCTGGTCGCGGAGGGGGACCTCCCCTTTGTCGTACTTTTTGAAAATTGGACCAAAGTTGACCAATTTGCTTGAAATTTTCATTGAAGGTTGGGGTTGGCATATGGGGTACTTGATGATTTCATATATGGACGGGGAGGGGACCTCCCCCTTGCCTTACTTTTTGAAACTTGGAAAAAAATTATGCGAGTTGCTTGAAATTTTCATTGAATGTTGGGGTTGGCATCTAGACAAAAATGCGCTACATTATTTTTCGATATTTGGTCGGGGAGGGGGACCACCCCTTTGCCCGACTTTTTTTTTAAGGTACAGTGAAAACAAAACTAGACTCCCCCGACTGAAATTTTACGGAAAAATGGATGAGGTTATGAAATTTATATCAGGTTGCTGATTTTTTAATAAAAATAAAAGGGCATAGGGAAACATCCGCTTCTCTTAAGTACATACAGAGAAACAATTAAACTTTACCGAGTTATTTGAAATTTACAGAGGACTGGGGAGAGGTTACGATATTAATAGTTGATACCTGATTTTGTGATATTTGGACGGAAGAGAGGCCGCCCCTGTAGGCTTCTAATTTGCTTGACATTTTCTGGGACGTTTACAAAAAATATGCTACATCACTTTTCGATATTTGGTCGGGGAGGAGGTCCTCCTCTAAAACTGCAAAAAAAATTTTTTAGTTTTCTTGAAATTTACAAAGGCAGTGGGGGAAGGCTATGAACGAAGAGGCAACCTTCCTTGCCCCACACATGAAGGAAAGTTTCAAGAATTTTCAGGGAAGGTTAGGGGTGCTATTCACTACGGTGTTTGTCGGTATTGTATCGGGGAAAGTGACGTCCCTTTAAAACAATAGAGCAAAATTTAAACATCTCCGATCTACTTGAAATTTACAGGGAACGTGGGAGGAGGTGATTAAATTTATACATGATTTTTCAATTAGTATATGATTTTTCGATATCTGGTTGGGGAAGGGGAAAATTGAAATAAACTTTGTCGATTTACTTCTATAGAATTTGTAGGGACCATTGAGTAGTTTTGAAATTAATATAGGGAACGTGATACTCGGATATCAGGTCGGAGTGGAGCGAAGGTGGGGAGAGGGTTCAATTTTGTTCTTTTTTTTTTCTTCTTAAATTGAAAGTAGAGGGTTGTCCGTAAATGGGAACTCGATACATAATTTTATGATTTTTGCACAGGCTTCTGCCAGACTTCTTTTTAGTAAAGAACTTAAATTTACATGAAATTGGCAGCCAACGTAGAGGGTGTATCATTTTCCAACATTTTAGTAAATGTTAAAGTGGTAAAATTGTTTACTACTTTTGCTTTTTCCGATTTATTGGATGGGAATCAGTAATTCTTTGTATGTTACTATAATATAGGCTTAACTTTCAGATATGTTGAGGAGAAGGATACCTTTCCTTGACAAGCCACACTTAAAATTCACAAGAAATATAGAAGATTGTCCAACTACTTGAAGACAGAACATTTTTTAAAAAATTTGAAGGGTACACTCTCTCCCCGACATTTTTTAAAACGAACCGAAAGAATTCAAATCTTTTTGAATTTGTTTTCAGCACGAAGGATATGGTTGACTAAGTTAACGCAAAATGTTCCCACAAATACGCTTCGGAAGGCGCAGCGAAGCGGGCCGGGTTACGCTAGTTTTCTATAAAACTAAAATTTTGAGACAATTTTCTATAAAAATTAAATATTTTATACAAATAAAATTTTGACGAAATTTTATATAGAAAAAAAGATTGACACAATTTTCTATAAAAATAACATTTTGACAACATTTTCTATAAAAATAAAATTTTGACAACATTTTCTATAGAAATAAAATTTTGAAAAAATTTTCTACAGAAATAAAAATTTGAGAAAATTTTATATAGAAAAACAATTTGAGAAAATTTTCTACAGAAATAAAATTTTGAGAAATACAATTTTGAGAAAAGTTTCTACAGAAATAAAGTTTTGAAAAATTTTTCATAGAAATTAAATTTTAATGAGATTTTCTATAGAAATAAATTTTGACGAAATCTTCTATAGACATAAAATATTGACAAAAATTTTTCTATAGACATAAAATTTTGACAAAAATTTTTCTACGAAAATAAAATTTTGAGACAATTTTCTATAAAAACAAAATATTTTTTAGAAAGAAAATTTTGAGGAAATTTTCTATAGAAAAAAAGATTGACACAATTTTCTATAGGAATAAAATTTTGACGAAATATTCTATAGAAATAAAATTTTGACAAAAATTTCTATAGAGTTTTGATGAGGGATGAGGCTGTAGAAACTTCCCGTATACCATGTTCGTCAATATCTGCATTTTTTATGTCTCTTTTGACTTAGTAAGGACATCTGTTCACTTCTGATTCTAATGAAGGATTGATCGTTTCAGAACCCTTGGGATGATAGCTTTCATATACCTTCATGTCGATATCATGAAAGCCGTAACATACACAGCCTTGGATCTTGGATAGATTTGGCAAAATTGAGTCTTTTCCACATCTATCTACCTCATCCAAACGGCAAATCTTTCAATCGGTAATAGGAAAATCTGGGTAATATTTCTTTAGTCTGTTTAATATAGACTGAGGATTTGGAGGTTTTGCAGGTATCCACACTGAAAAAAATATTGTCGTGAGGTCAAAGATTTCATGTCTTTAAAATACGAATACAAATTTTGCTTAGCATAGAAGACGCATTTCTCTAAAATAAAGTTATTTTCCTTGTCCAAAAGTCGATAAACTTTTCAATGAAGTCGTATTGTCCTTATAATTAAGTGATTTGACTTAAAAATGGGTATCTTAACATGAAAGAAAAAATTTATAGGCTAAGGTCAACTTGACTTTAATAATTCAGAAAAATTCTTTAAATTTAATGAAATTGTCTTTAAATTTGTTGTCTTTTTGCATCTTGACTACAAAGCAAAAACTCGTTCAAACATAGGACATGTTTTTCAAAACTTTATTTTAAAGAAGTTTTTTACTTCAAACTTAGCATAATTTCTACTGGAAGTCGAGTCCTAATTTGGAAAATAAAGTTGCCGTTAACTCGTTTTTAAAGGACTTTGATAGCATATGAAGAAGAAAGCTGAGAAAGCGAAAAATTAAAATTTGCTTCCTAGAAGCAAGTACACAAAACCTACATTTAAAAGAGAATTGTGTCTTAAAAGTATCCTTACTTGTATTCTCCGCTTCTTTGGCTCGGAATCAATACCAAATTTTTTAAAGTGAAGACAAAATCTTTGGAACCGAGTATGCTTTTTTTCAGTGCATGCATGTGCTCTAGGTCTAGCCAATGTGACTTTATTCTCCACTGACTCCAAAGCTGCTGCTTCTTCCCAATTACCATAAACGCAGCGATTAGCTTAAGTCGTTCTTGATACGATCCAACCCCTTGGAGTCGAGGACTTGACATCGCGTTCTTAATTTCTCCCCATTTTTGCTTTGGAGCCATACCGCCCAATGCACTTGTTTTAATGATAGTGATCACAAGGCTCTCGTTTGGAATAAGAACCACTTGTATGTCTCCTTTCATCAGAAGAACTTTTAAGGCAGCACAAGCAACATTACAATGGTGAAGATTTATTTGGGGTTACCGTACCATAGAACCATCCAATTTCAACCATCGTAACATCCTCTGTTTCGATTGATTCATCAAGAATTTACTCTTGAAACTTCTCAATGATTCTCGCAACAATCCTCGGTTCAGTTTTGGTGATGTTTGAGGCTGTGGAAACTTCCCGCATACGATGCAAATGACCTTTGATCCCTTTCGAAAAACTAAGCATGTACATATTCCTTCCGGGTCTAATATAGTGTACCGAATAATAATCGAAACTAAGGTCCTTATTATTCCCAGTAACCCTGATTTTTATTTAATCTCCTTTCGTTTTATATGTCTGCTTAAGCAAAAATTTATTATTCTTGAATTTTTCCATTCTCCTCTGTAACATTTATCTCTTACGACTTTTATTAATATATTTATTTTCAATGCTTCAGTTCTTTTTTTGGTTGTTGTCACCCATGAACGATGACAAGCTACAGCGATATCCCACTGTTAACATTTATCGCTAAAACATGAACACAATTTTCAAGCTTCTTAACTTGTTCGGTTTTTTATTTGATTCTCTTCTCTTGAGTAATGGTTGAAATAAGTCACCATTTTTGGCTGACGTTACCTGTCCCGGTCAAAATATTACAATAAATCATTTTTTGGATACAACTAAATTTTTGTTTGTTTTTGAGAGAAATGATGTAGAAGGAGTTTAAGTGAAATGATTTTATTTGTAGAAATAAAAAATGGAATAAACAAGAAGCTAAAATCATATATAAATTTTTCAGTTCATATTAGTTTTCAAAAAGCCCAAAAAGAAAAATCTAAAATCCCCGAAATTGTTATGGGCTTAGTCCTTTCTAAAGAACTTACTTAAGGATTCTCTCATAGTACGCAATTCCTTAGACAACCATTGAGGTTGTTTCTTCTTGGGGAAAATATTATTTTTGGTTGGGGAAATATTCCATGTTTCCCATCCACAAAAAATGTTGTTTTCACACCAAATATAAAATGATTGTCGACATCAGATATATAATGTCTTAGAAAATGTTGTCCCAGGGTCTGATCATATTTGTTCTGTAAGTGTAGGCTAAACTATGAGACATGCGTGCTTTAAGAGATATTTTAAAGGTTTTTATAATCTGTGCCATAGCTGATTCGTGCATATATTCCTCTCGGATCTTTCCGATACCATAACATTCAACAATGCTAAATGAAATCCTTCTAAATTGCTACCAAATAATAGAAATAAATCTGCAATCTACTACGGTTTATTCCCCACATTTCCCGAACGAGATTTGCTTGTGAATGAAACAAACCAGAGTTGTTGGACGAGGCCTTGATCACGGAAACTATTCAGATATAATAGAAAATTCTGAGTTATGAATTTCAAACCCCTCTCTCTACTGTTTGATGTCCATATCACATGACTCCTTTTATTTTTCCACTAAATATTGCAAAAAATAAAAATAACAAATGTGACGAAAAAACCCTTATATATATTTTTGTGATTCTTTTTTTTCAATTTTTAATAATGCGTATATCATTCTTTATCTTAAACATGTCATCATCAGTCCTTTTTCAGAATTCTTAACACGCTCGCTCATTTGGAGGGAGAGCAATGCACAGTGTTTTGAAGCCATAAAATATATCACTAAAATATTTCCAAATAAAAAGAAGCTGAAAAATGTTGCAATTAATAAATTAATTGATACATTTAACTTTTTAATCAAACTCGGAATAATAAGTTAGTTAAAAAAGGTGATGGGAATTTTTTTTAATTTTTATTAAAACTTTATTTCAAACAACAAATTTTTGTTTGTTTATAGATTGAATTTTGATTAAAATCAAGTATTTTTTATGCCCAATTTAAACAATACTATCATTATACCCTGCGCCACACTGTGGAACAGGGTATTATAAGTTAGTGCATATGTTTGTAACACCCAGAAGGAGACGAGATAGACACATGGTGTCTTTGGCAATAATGCTCTGTGAACACATTTTTGTGATCAAAGTCTAGGTCGCAATATAAGTTCAATCGCCTTCAAATTTGGCACATGTTCCTAATTTGGGTCAGAATAGAACCCTATTGATTTTGGAAGAAATCGGTTCAGATTTAGATATAGCTCCCATATATATCTTTCGCCCGATATTCACTAATATGGACCCAGCAGCCAGAGTTTTATACCGATTTGTTTGAAATTTTGTACAAACATAACACTTAGTCAAGTGTGCAAAATTTGATTGAAATCGGTTCAGATTTAGATATAGCTCCCATATATATCGGTCGCCCGATATGGACTTATATGGCCCCAGAAGCCAGATTTTTGGCCGGATTTGGTTGAAATTTTGCACTAGGAGTACAATTAGTAGTATAGTCAAGTGTGCAAAATTTGATTGAAATCGGTTCAGATTTAGATATAGCTCCCATATATATCTTTCGCCCGATATGGACTAATATGGTCCTAAAAGCCAGAGTTTTGGCCCAATGTGGTTGAAATTTTGCACAGGGAGTAGATTTAGCATTGTAGCTATGCGTGCCAAATTTGGTTGAAATCGATTCAGATTTAGATATAGCTCCCATATATATCTTTCGCCCGATATGCACTTATATGCACCCAGAGTTTTATCCCGATTAGCTTGAAATTTTGCACAAGGAGTACAATTGGTAGTATAGTCATGTGTTCAAAATTTGATTGAAATCGGTTCAGATTTAGATATAGCTTCCATATATATTTTTCGCCCGATATGGACTTATATGACCCCAGAAGCCAGAGTTTTGCCCAATTTGGTTGAAATTTTGCACTAGGTGTACAATTAGTAATATATTCATGTGTGCCAAATTTGATTGAAATCGGTTCAGATTTAGATATAGCTCCCATATATATGTTTTTCTGATTTCGACAAAAATGGTCAAAATACCAACATTTTCTTGTTAAATCGCCACTGGTTAGTCGAAAAGTTGTAACAATGACTCTAATTTTCCTAAAACTTCTAATACATATATATCGAGCGATAAATCATAAATAAACGTTTGCGAAGTTTCCTTAAAATTGCTTCAGATTTAAATGTTTCTCATATTTTTTACTAAAATTGTGTTCCCTAGTGCATTAGCCAACTTAAATTTTGAGTCTATAGATTTTGTAAAAGTCTATCAAATTCAGTCCAAATCGAGTGATATTTAAATGTATGTATTTGGGACAAACCTTTATATATAGCACCCAACACATTTGACGGATGTGATATGGTATCGAAAATTTAGATCTACAAAGTGGTGCAGGGCATAATATAGTCGGCCCCGACCGACTTTAGGCTTTCCTTACTTGTTTTTGAGATTGAAGACAATTCAATCCAAAAACAAGTAAGGAAAGTCTAAAGTCGGAAGGGGCCGACTATATTATACCCTGCACCACATATTGAAAAATGTGTGTTGGACTAAAACCATGACAAGAAAATTTTTCGTCAAAATTTTTCCCAATTAAAATTTCAATTGAATTGTCAAAAATATTCAATTAAATTAAATTGAATTTGTTTGAATCGAAAATTTTTTAATTAAAACAAAAATTAATAGTATCAATAAATTGGATCCTTAATATTGTGATTGAATCCAAAAATTATTTTTTTTTTGTGTTATTGAAGTTCCATACAAGGGCAAGAGCTTACCAAAGTACAAAAAAGTTAGACTGGAAAGAGCCCAGGACTTGAAACGCTTGCACGAAAGTGGCTAATTATCGAATTGGCTTTCTCCGACGGGTAGTCATTCCCAATTGAGCATTGAGCTCACTTTGCATACAAACGGTCATGGGTTAAATGCCAGCTTCGACCAAACCAAAAAGGTTTTCAACGGTAGATTATCCTCACAGCGTAATGCTGGTGAAATTTCTGAGTGCTTCGAAGCTTCTCTAAATTGTTTCACCGCAATGTAGAACAATATTCGGACTCGGCTACGAAAAAAGTAGGTCCTTTGCCATTGAGCTAAAACTTGAACCAGGTAGCACTCAGTGATAAATTTTGAAAATTTTTTTTTTTACAAAAATAAAATTTTGAGAAAATTGTCTAAAGAAATAAAATTTTGACCAAATTTTCTATAGAAATACAATTTTGAGAAAATTTTCTATAGAAATAAAATTTTTAGAAAATTTTCTAAAGAAATAAAATGTTAACAAAATTTTTTAGAGAAATAAAATTTTAACAAAATTTTCTATAGACATAAAATTTTGAGAACATATCCTACGGGAAATTGGTGCAAATTGCCGCAGACGGACCCATCACAGAACTGGTATCGGTGCTCCAGTTAGTTGCAATTTTTAAATATTCGTAATTTATTGACTTCCGTTTGGATCTACGCATTTAGTGAAATAAAATGATCAGAATAACCTATTGTTCGACATATTTCAAATGTTTTCAAATGTTCGAATGCGATTCGGATGCCCAAACTGAAACAGTTTTCTAAGAGTTTGCCCGACTGTGGGTTGTGAGGACCTGTGTTCCTGTTAAATTGTCCAAGACGTGTTCTAAAATGTAAATTTACCCCGTCAATGACAAACCCATGTTAAAGAGACCGGCCTCTTCTATACATTTCGACCAGAACTGGGACTGGTCCATACACACCAGGGACTAGTGCTGTACCTGTCCTGTGGCTGTTCCATTTCCCGTAGGGTATTTTATAGAAACATTATTTTGACAAAATCTTAAATATCTTAAAAAATGTTGACAACATGTTATACAGAAATAAAAATTTGAGAAAAATTTGTATGGAAAAAAAATTTGAGAAAATTCTTTATAGAAATATTATTTTGTTGAAAATGTTAACAAAATTGTTTATGGAAGAAAAATTTGACAATTTTTTTATAGAAATAAAATGTTGACAACATTTTTTATAGAAATAAATTTTGAGAAAATATTCTATAGAAATATTATATTGACAAAATGCAATATCTTTAAAAGTTTTAATGTTCGTGTTATTTCATACGATCCATTGTTAGTAACAGGTTGGCTGATAAGTCCCCGGCCTAACAAAGAAAAACACATTTTTTTGTCAAAATTCGTTTTTATTATTCAACATAGTTCCCTTCAAGAGCGATATAACGATTATAACGACCTTCCAATTTTTTGATACCATTTTGGTAGTATTCCTTCGGTTTTGCCTCAAAATAGGCCTCAGTTTCGGCGATCACCTCTTCATTGTAGCCAAATTTTTTCCCTGCGAGCATGCTTTTGAGGTCTCAGAACAAGAAACAGTCGCTGGGGGCCAGATCTGGAGAATACGGTGGGGGGGGAGCAATTCGAAGCCCAATTCATGAATTTTTGCCATCGTTCTCAATGACTTGTGGCACGGTGCGTTGTCTTGGTGGAACAACGCTTTTTTCTTCTTCATATGGGGCCGTTTTTCCTCGATTTCGACCTTCAAACGCTCCAATAACGCCATATAATAGTCACTGTTGATGGTTTTTCCCTTCTCAAGATAATCGATAAAAATTATTCCATGCGCATCCCAAAAAACAGAGGCCATTACTTTGCCAGCAGACTTTTGAGTCTTTCCACGCTTCGGAGACGGTTCAGCGGTCGCTGTCCACTCAGCCGACTGTCGATTGGTGATGGAGCCATGTTTCATCCATTGTCACATATCGATGGAAAAACTCGGGTGTATTACGAGTTAACAGCTGCAAACACCGCTCAGAATCACCAACACGTTGTTGTTTTTGTTCAAATGAGAGCTCGCGCGGCACCCATTCTGCACAGAGCTTCCTCATATCCAAATATTGATGAATGATATGACCAACACGTTCCTTTGATATATCTAAGGCCTCTGCTATTTCGATCAACTTCATTTTACGGTCATTCAAAATCATTTTGTGGATTTTTTGATGTTTTCGTCGATAACCACCTCCTTCGGGCGCCCGCTGCGTTCACCGTCCTCCGTGCTCTTTCCACTACTCTTGAATTTTGCATACCAATCAATTATTGTTGATTTCCCTGGGGCAGAGCCCGGAAACTCATTATCAAGCCAAGTTTTTGCTTCCACCGTATTTTTCCCCTTCAGAAAACAGTATTTTATTAAAACACGAAATTCCTTTTTTTCCGTTTTTTTCACAATAACAAAAGTTGCTTCACAAAAGACGCTCTTTTTCACAAACTAATTGACTTACAGGCGTCAAATTTTGACACGAATCATTTGAAGGTTGGTACTATATAAAAATAATATGCATTTAATACTAGCGACACCATCTATGTGTCAGGCCGGGGACTTATCAGCCAACCTGTTAGGTTCTCCCTTTTTGTAGATGTAGTCCCGTTGTTGATGCAAGCTAAAGTCGTTAAAATTCGACAGATTTACAATTCATTAGATATTTATACACCGAAAAAAATTTCGCTAATAGGAGAGATCATTTTTTCATTCGAAGAGAATATTTTTTTTTTTGGCGTTTTAAAGTCAAAACATAAATTTTGGCCTATTAAAAAATCAACTTCAATTTATATTTCCACAAAAAAAAAATAAAATTATATTTCTACAAAAATAAAGAAACACCATAAAAAAATCTTTTGCAAAAATTTCTTCAATCAAGATATTGGCCACTGGTAAGATTTGAACCTGTGTTCTTTATTTTTCATGAATAATAATAAAGAACATCTTGAGAAGGTTCATCCTCCCGGTCGGAGCTAGTGGTTTATTGTAAAAGTCAAGGTTATGTCCCAGACTAAAAATCGTATACAGTCTTTTTATAGAAACACTGTGCAGTAAGCCTTTAAAATGTCTTTGCGTCTGACGATAATTTTTTGGTCACAGTTTCTGAACGTGAAGTCTTAGCAATGTTTACCAAATGGGCATATAAGGAATAACATTTATGATAATTAATAACATTTAAATGAAAAAAAAAACCAAACGAAAAACAATATCACAATAAGTTTTACGCTTCCTGCAAAACGGATCAACAAGAACTTCACAAAATTTTGAAATGTTACTGATAACAGGCAGTATTTGTCGGAGTTGGTTAAATTGTGGCTGTTGGTATTCTTCGATGGGTTTGTGACGGCGACACCGCTGATTAGAAACCCCATGGAGTGTGTTGTGCCATATGAGACTCCCATATAAATTATGGAACTTCATGTGGTCCTTATAAAAATTTTGAAAAGAGAAACACACAAAATCCCAAATGAAATACAATTCCCGAAACCACCAACCAAATAATATCCCCAATGAATCCCTGTTTTTTTTTTCTTGCCCCATTGGAGATAAAAAAGAACAAAATGCACTGTTGAGATTTTCCATATGTTTTGGGGCTGGCTATTCTCCCCTGGTGAATGTTGTCATCATAACGATCATGCTGTCCCTGTTGTCGTCATCGTCATCAGTAGGTTTCATGATCATCGTCACCACATTGGACTGCTGCGTGTTAAAGGGTATCCATCCCATTAAAATTATTCAGAATTTGTGCGCCTTATTTGGGTAACATGCGAGTAATTTTTTGAAATAATATTCCTTACATGTTCTCTGATTGTGTCTGTCCCTGTGTATGCGAACGTCTGCGCCTTAACTGGCTGACTGTAGTGTAATCGACAAAAACAGAAACAGAACTGCTCCAACCGTAATTCATTAAATGTCAGACAGAAGTCTCAGATTTCATGTTTGACTTATGACAGTTGGCCTGATAGTTGATGCTGGTATTCATTTCTTTTTGTCTTCGAATTTTGGTGTCCGATTTTATTTCGTTGAAACAGCATGGTGAGAGAAAGTATTCCTCATGCAACAAGTACATGAGAAATACAATGATGCTGAATGATCCTTTTCTTCCTAGCGAGATGAGGAAGAAAAGGTTTTTACGATTCGAAGGATATGGATTGGCTGGAATAAAGCTGGGTTTCTAAAGTTTCAAAATTTTGAATTATCCTTCATAATTAAGATAGTTCAAAGATGAATGCTTCTTGTAGATTTTGGTAGATTTTTCAAAATATTCATCTCCAACTAACCCGCATTTTCATGAAGCTCTGTTAGTGCTATGTTAGTTAAGGAACTATTAAACCGTACTATGGAAAAATCTATAATCTTGCCTATGTATTCCAGATGTTAGTTAGAAAATTAACTGCTAAAAAATTTTTCAAGCTGATGGCCTTAGCAGCCAATGCTACTTTTCCCTTTTCTTTTTTATCATACATTTACTGTATGATTAAAATAAACAATAAATAAATTTTTCAGTTGAAGTTAACCTACATGAAATGGCCGTAAGAGGTACTTCACAAACTTCCTCTAGATATAACATTTTGACAAAACTTTTTATAGAAATAAAATTTTGCCAAACTTTCTGTAGAAATAAAATGTTGACAACATTTTTTTATAGAACTAAAAATTTTGAGGAAATTTTCTATAGCAATAAAATTAAAAAAAAAAAAATTTTATAAAAAAAAAATTAGCAAAATTTTCTATAAAAATAAAATGTTGACAAAATGTTTATAGAAACAACAATTTTGATGAAATTTTCTATAGAAATAACATTTTGACAAAACATTTTTATCGAAAAAAATTTTGACAAAATTTTCTATATAAATAAACTTTTTATAAAATTTTCTATAGATATACAATTTTGACGAAATTTTCTATCGAAATAAGAATATGGCAACATAGAAATAAATTTTTGGCCACATTTTCTATAAAAATAAAATATTGGCAAAATTTTCTATAGAAATAAAATTTTGTCAAAATTTTCTATGGAAATAAAAATTTGAAAAAATTTTCTATAGAAATAAAATTTTGACAAAATACTTTTTTTATAGAAATAAAATTTTGACAATTTTTTTTTTTATAGAAATAAAAATTTTGAGGAAATTTTCTATAGCAATAACATTTTGACAATATTTACTATAGATATACAATTTGGACGAAATTTTCTAGCGAAATAAGAATTTGTTAAAATTTTCTATAGAAATAAATTTTTGACCACATTTTCTATAAAAATAAAAAAAATTTCTATAGAAAAAAAATTGGCAAAGTTTTTTATAAAAATAAAAATTTGAAATTGGATGGAATAAAGCTGGGTTTCCAAGTCAAATTTTGAATTATCCTTCATTTTTAGGATAATTGAAAGATGAATGCTTCGCATAGTAAGTAGAATTCTACAAAAAATGGTAGATTTTTTCTGTTTGTTAGATTGGTGGAATTCTTGATGTTTTGGTAGATTTTTTAAAACATTCATCTCCAACTAAGAAGTACTTCACAAATTTAATCTAGAAATAACATTTTGACAAATTTTTCTATAGAAATAAAATTGTGACCAAATTTTCTATAGAAATAAAATTTTGACCAAATTTTCTACAGAAATAAAATTTTGCCAAAAATGTTCTATAGAAATAAAATTTTGACAAAACTTTCTATAGAAAAAAATTTTTGACAAAATTTTCTGTAGAAAAAAATTTTGACTAAACATTTTTATCGAAAAACAAGTAAGTAAAGTAGAAAGTCGGGCGGAGCCGACTATATCATACCCTAAACCACTATTACAGAATTAGTAATCATAAGCATTTGTGGGGTAACATATAGGTCTGAGAGATAAACCGCAGTTGCATATTTAAGAAAATTAAGGGGAACATGTCTATGGGTGCTTTGTGTCAATCTGACTATAGCTCATAGTCAATGTTGCCACGAAAAATATTCGGTTTACCCTACAAGGACCAAAAAAGTTCCCTACTTCCCATACTTTCCCATACATTCCCAAACCATTTTCCCTACTATATTTTTCGTTAAATATAAAAATTTTTACAAAACAAAAATGGTTCTAAGTACTTTATTATCTTAAAACATGAATATGCAACGTATATAACTTAGAATACAAATTTGTATTACCACCACGGTTGCCACAGTTGGTAGAATTCTACCCAAATTAGTAATCTTTGTTGTTAAATCTCTATAAAAATAAAATTTTGGAAAAAGTTTCTATAAACAAATTTTTGTGAGAAATTTTTCTATAGAAATAAAATTTTGACAATAAATTCTATAGAAATAAAATTTTGAGAAAAAATTCCACAGAAATAAAATTTTGAGAAAATTTTTTATAGAAATAATATTTTGAAAAAAATTTCTATAGAAATACAATTTTGACAAAATGTTTTATAGAAATAAAATGTTGACAAAATTCTCTACAAGAATAAAGTTTACCACACATTGTTAAAGGTCAAGCCTTGCCGGCTTCTAATTTCCTCCTCTAGAGCCACCAAAATGTAAAAATTATTACAAATTGTGTTGAGTGAAAATGTCCTACATTGTGGTCCTACGTCCCTACAAGACACTAAATATTAGAAAAACCCTACATATAGAGAATTTCCCCTACTTCTGGCAACACTGGCTGTGTTGATATTGCGCCTAAGGAATTAGTATGCCACTAATATTGAGCCCATTATTAAAAAAGAGAAAATCGTTAACTTAGTGTGGGTAATAAATACAAATTTGAAAAATCGAGCAATATTCTTATGTAAGAGCTACAAGTACGTATAAGTACGATCGGCTAGTACATCAAAATTTGAAATTTGAGTAACATTGGTTAATAAATAAGAGTACTATGGCCAAATTTGGGAAAATCGAGCGATGCATATATCTGGAAGCTATATCTAAATCTGAACCAATTTGCATAATATTTTGCTTTGATTAATACCACAAAAGGTTACCTTGTGCAAGATTTGAGTAAGATCAGTTAAGAAATGAGGCCTGTATGGTCACACATAAGGTTATTAGGGTCGAATTTTCCAAAATCTGGTGATACATATATGGGAGCTTTATCTACATCTGAACCGATTTCGATGAAATTTTGCACATATAGTTAGTTCTATAGAAGATTACATTTGGCCAAATTTTATTACAATCGGTTGATAAATAAGGGTTTTATGGCCAAATTTAGAAAAATCGGGCGATACATATATATGGGAGCTATATCTAAATCTGAACCGATTTCGATGAAATTTTGCAGACTTGAAGGGCGGTGAAAAAGATTACCTTTTGCCAAATTTGGTGACGAGCCGTTTGAAAAAAAGCGCAACGTGACCCCATTTGTCGAAATCGGGCGATACATATATATGGGAGCTATATCTAAATTTGATCCGATTTCTTCCAAATTCAATAGCGTTCGTCCTTGTGCCCAAAAAAGTCCCTATACCAAATTTCATCCAAATCGGTTAATAATTGCGACCGGAATCCTGTGAACAACAAATACATGGACAGACGGACGGACGGACACCAAGCGCTAGATCGACTCAGGAGGTGATTCTGAGTCGATCGGTATATATTTTATGGGGTCTAAAATCAATATTTCTGGTAGGCACATTTTTTGGCCGATCAAACTTATTATACCCTAACCACTATGTGGTTTAGGGTATAAAAAATTTACAAAATTTTCTATAGATATACAATTTTGACGAAATTTTCTATCGAAATAAGGATTTGGCAAAATTTTCCATAGAAATAAAATTTTGAATACTTTTTCTATAAAAATAAAACTTTGGCAAAGTTTTCTATTGAACTAAAATTTTGGCAAAATGTTCTGTGGAAATAAAAATTTTAACAAATTTTCTATAGAAATAAAATTTTGGCAAATTTTTTTATAAAACTAAAATATTGACATCATTTTCTATAGAACTAAAATTTTGACAAAATTTTCTATAGAACTAAAATTTTGGCAAAATGTTCTATAGAAATAAAATTTTGACGCAATTTTCTATAGAAATTTTGACAAAATTATATAGATATCGAAATTAAATTTTAACACGATTTTCTATAGAAATAAAATTTTGACAAAATTATCTATAGAAATTAAATTTATAAAAAAATTCATTAGAAATAAAATATTTACAAATATATCTGTAGAAATAAAATTTTAGCAAAATTTTTTATAGAAATAAAAATTTGACAAAACATTTCTATCGAAATAAAATGATGGCAAAATTTTCTACAGAAATAAAATTTTTACCATATTTTCTATACAAAAAAAATTTTTGGCAAAATTTTCTATAGAAATAAAAATTTTACAAAATCTACACATATAAAATTTTTACCACATTTTCTTAAAAAAAAATTGGCAAAATTTTCGATAGAAAAAAAAATTTTGACAAAATTTTCTATGAAAATCAAATTGTTAAAAATTAAATTTTAACAAGATTTTGTATTGAAATAAAATTTTTACAAAATTATCTATATAAATTAAATTATAAAAGAAAATCGATAGAAAGAAAATATTTACAAATATATCTGTAGAAATAAAATTTTGGCAACATTTTCTATAGAAATAATATTTTGACCACATTTTCTATAAAAATAAAATTTTAGCAAATTTTTCTATAGAAATAAGAATTTGACAAAATTTTCTATAGAAATTTAGCAAAATTTTCTATAGAAACGAAAATTTGACAAAATTTTCTATAGGAAAAAATGTTAGCAAAATTTTCAATAGAAATAAAATTGTGAAAAAATTTTCTATAGAAATAAAAATTGTGACAAAATTTTTCTATAGAAATAAAAAATTGACAAAAGTTTCTATAGAAATAAAATTTTGACGGCATTTCCTATAAAAAAAATTAGCAAAATTTTGACAAAATTTTCTATTGAAATCAAATTGTTAAAAATTAAATTTTAACAAGATTTTGTATTGAAATAAAATTTTTACAAAATTATCTATATAAATTAAATTATAAAAAAAATCGATAGAAATAAAATTTTGACAAAATGTTCTATAGAAATAAAATTTTGACAAAATTTTTTATTGAAATAAAAATTTGACAAAATTTTCTGTAAAAATAAAATTTTGACAAAGTTTTCTATAGAAATAAAATTTTAACAAATATTTTTATAGAAATATAAATTTTACAAAATTGTCTATAGAAATAAAATTTTGACAAAATTTTTTATAGAAATAAAAATTTTACAAAATGTTCTATAGAATAAAAATTTTACAATATTTTCTATTGAAATAAAAATTTGACAAAAGTTTCCATAAAAACAAGTATATACGGCCGTAAGTTCGGCCAGGCCGAAGCTTATGTACCCTCCATCATGGATTGCGTAGAAACTTCTTCTAAACACTGCCATCCACAATCGAATTACTTAAGTTGCGGTAACGCTTGCCGATGGCAAGGTATCTTAAAACCTCCTAACACCATCTTCTAAATTGTATGTAACTCCATACGTGGTATATATTAAATAAAAAAGATCGATCCAATACGTATATAATTCAGTTTGACAAAGTAGACATAACATTTTGACAAAATTTTCTACAGAAATAAAATTTTAACAAAATTTTCTATAGAAATAAAATTTTCACAAAATTTTCTATAGAAATAAAAATTTTGACAAAATTTTCTATAGAAATAAAAATTTTGACAAAATTTTCTATAGAAATAAACTTTTGACAAAATAGTGTATAGAAATAAAATCTTGGTATATTATTTTTGGCTCGAGTGGCAACCATGATTATGAACCGAATAAAATTTGAAAAAAATTTTCTATAGTAATAAAATTTTGATAATCTTTCTCAAAATTTTGACAAATTTTTCTATAGAAATAAAATTTTGACAAAATTTTCTATATAAATAAAATTTTGGTAGATTATTTTTGGCTCTAGTGGCAACCATGATTATGAAGCGATATGGACCAATTTTTGTGTGATTGGACCAATTTTGGTATGGTTGTTAGCGACCATATACTAACACCACGTTCCTAATTTGAACCGGATCGGATGAATTTTGCTCCTCCAAGAGGCTCCGGAGGTCAAATCTGGAGAACGTTTTATATGGGGCTATATATAATTATGGACCGATATGGACCAATTCTGGCACGGTTGTTAAAGATCATATACTAACACCATGTTCAAAATTACAACCGGATTGGATGAAATTTGCTTCTCTTGGAGACTTCGCAAGCCAAATCTGGGGATCGGCTTATATGGGGGCTATATATAGTTATGAACCGATGTGGACCAATTTTTGCATGGTTGTTAGAGACCATATAACAATATCATGTACCAAATTTCTGGCGGATCGGATGAAATTTGCTTCTCTTTGAGGCTCCGCAACCCAAATCTGGGGATCGGTTTATATGGGCGCTATATATAATTATGGACCGATGTGGACCAATTTTTGCACGGTTGTTAGAGACCATATACCAATACCATGTACCAAATTTCAGCCGGATCGGATGCAATTTGCTTCTCTTTGAGGCTTCGCAAGCCAAATCTGGAGATCGGTTTATATGGGGTCTATATATAATTATGGACCGATGTGGACCAATTTTTGCATGGTTGTTAGAGACCATATACCAACATCATGTACCAAATTTCAGCCGGATCGGATGAAACTTTCTTCTCTTTGATGCTCCGCAAGCCAAATTTGGGGATCGGTTTATATGGGGGCTATATATAATTAAGAACCGATATGAACCAATTTTTGCATGGTTGTTAGAGACCGTATACCAACATCATGTACCAAATTTCAGCCGGATCGGATGAAATTTGCTTCTCTTTGAGGCTCCGCAAGCCAAATCTGGGGATCTGTTTATATGGGGGCTATATATAATTATGGACCGATGTGGACCAATTTTTGCATGACTGTTAGAGACCATATACCAACACCGTGTACCAAATTTCAGCCGGATCGGATGAAATATGCTTCTCTTAGAGGCTCCACAAGCCAAATCTGAGAGTCCCTTTATATGGGGGCTATACGTAAAAGTGGACCGATATGGTCCATTTTCAATACCATCCGACCTACATCGATAACAACTACTTGTGCCAAGTTCCAAGTCGATAGCTTGTTTCGTTCGGAAGTTAGCGTGATTTCAACAGACGGACGGACGGACGGACGGACATGCTTAGATCGACTCACAATTTCACCACGACCCAGAATATATATACTTTATGGGGTCTTAGAGCAATATTTCGATGTGTTACAAACGGAATGACAAGGTTAATATACCCCCATCCTATGATGGAGGGTATAATAAAATGTTGACAAAATTTTCTATAGACATAAAATTTTGACAAAATTTTCTAAAGAAAAAAAAATTTGACAAATTTTTCAATAGAAATAAAATTTTAACAGAATATTCAATATGACAATTTTTTTATTAAAAAAAATGATAACAGACAAACACATGTTGTCTTCCGAAGAAGCATTTGTATAATTACCACACACGTATGATAAAAGACTGCATAACAAGATTTATTTTATTTAGATGTTTTTTGGTAAAATTTTCTCTAAATTTGGTAGATTATTTTGGGCTCTAGTGGCAACCGTGTTTCCGGATCCTCTTGGAGAAAAATTTTATAGTAGTAGTTTGAAATTTGGTTTATCATTGGCCATGTACTTAACATGGCTTCTAACAGCCATGCAAAATTGAGCTATAGACTACTGGGCCCAAAGTTTAATCTGTTTCTACCTCCCAGCATTAAAGCAATTTGGCCGTTCTCATATGTAATGACCGAAGGATACATTTGATTTGTTCCATCTTCAAAATGTTGATTTTTCCGCTCACATAGAAATTGTTTTTAGAAACCTTTGATTTTTTTGCCATCGTAAAATTTTTTAGACCATAAGCTTGTTTAGATTTTCCCCCAAATAAAATCTTAAACTTCAGCATGAAATCACTTTGGCGGGGCCAAGATCTTAACAACAAGAGATTAGATGTGATTATACGGTGATATTTGGTGTTTTATTCTGAGACTCTTTAATCTTAAATTTTGTAATGTTTTCCAGCTTTTGACCTTTTCTACATAGTATTTTGTTGGAAGCTGGCCAACGAGGCATTCAGCTTGACTTGCCGCCTGTCACCACGAATTGTCTACGAATGCATGTACAACTCGTACGTGTTCTCCTATGGCCCTATGCCAGATGACAAAAGGCAACCAAATCAGGCATTCGTTGTACAAACAGTAAAAATAAATGGCATAACAAAATATTTGACAAAAGTATTTAATCCCCAACAAAATGATTGATAATCGTTTTGGTATTTTTTCAATTTTTTTGGTTTTGTATTTTTTTTTATTTAAAAGAGAAGCAAGGCATCTGAAACAAAAGCTTTGTCACCTCGTTAAAGTTAAATAGACACTGGCAGAATGGCTTTGTCCCCATAGAATTGTATTTTGTAGACATATATGTATATAGTCAGTCATACAGTTTTTTTTTGTCATTCATTATGGATCGAAACTATTGTCATATAAATGGTAGATGAATGGTATATAGAAGGGAAAATCTTTGGTGGGAAATAATTGCCATATATGGCGAGAAAATTTATCGAATTGTTTGACTAAATTTGAATATGATTGCCTAAGTATTTATTCAGTTTGATACAGTTTAACAGCATTAGGTCATTTCGTTTATAACATGGAGAATATTACAAAAATAAAAATCTTTTTAATCACATTTTCCATTTTAATTTACAGTTTTTATACCCTCCACCATAGGATGGAGGGTATATTAACTTTGTCATCCCGTTTGTAACACATCGAAATATTGCTCTAAGACCCCATAAAATATATACATTCTGGGTCCCGGTGAATTTCTGAGTCAATCTAAGCATGTCCATCCGTCCGTCCATCTGCCTGTTGAAATCACGCTAACTTCCGAACGAAACAAGCTATCGACTTGAAACTTGGCACAAGTAGTTGTTATTGATGTAGGTCGGTTGGTATTGCAAATGGGCCATATCGGTTCACTTTTACGTATAGCCCCCATATACACGGACCGCCAAATTTGGCTTGCGGAGCCTCTAAGCGAAGCATATTTCATCCGATCTGGCATGGTGTTGGTATGTGGTCTCTAACAACCATGCAAAAATTGGTCCACATCGGTCCATAATTATATATAGATCCCATATAAATCGATCCCCAAATTTGAACTCCGGAGCCTTTTGGATAAGCGAAGTTCATCCAATCCGATCCTTATATACCAATCACCAGATTTGACCTCCGGAGCCTCTTGGATGAGCAAAATTCAACCCATCCGGTTGAAATTTGGTACGTGGTGTTAACAAACATGCCAAAATTAGTGTATATCGTTCTATAGTTGTATATAGTCGATCGTCAATCACACAAAAATTGGTCCATATCGCCAAACATAATCTACCAAAATTTTATTTTTATAGAAAATTTTGTCACAATTTTATTTCTATACAAAATTTTGTCAAGATATTATTTCTATAGAAAACTTTGTCAACGTTTTATTACTATAGAACATTTTCTCAAATTTTATTTCTATAGAAAGTTTTGTCAAAATTTTATTTCTATAGAAAATTTGGTCAAAATTTTATGTCTATGGAAAATTTTGTCAAAATGTTATTTCTATAGAAAATTTTGTCAAAATTTTATTTCTATAGAAAATTTTGTCAAAATTTTATTTCTATAGAACATTTTGTCAAAATTTTATTTCTATAGAACATTTTGTCAAAATTTTATTTCTATAGAAAATTTTGTCAAAATTTTATTTCTATAGAAAATTTTGTCAAAATTTTATTTCTATAGAAAATTTTGTCAAAATTTTATTTCTATAGAAAATTTTGTCAAAATTTTATTTCTATAGAAAATTTTGTCAAAATTTTATTACTATAGAAAATTGTGTCAAAATTTTATTCCTACACAAAATTTTGTCATGATTTTATTTCTATTGAAAATTTTGTCAAAATTTGTTTTCTATAGAAAAATTTATCAAAATTTGTTTTCTATAGAAAATTTTGTCAAAATTTTATTTCTATAGAAAATTTTGTCAAAACTTTATTTCTATAGAAAATTTTGTCAAAATTTTATTTCTATAGAATTTTTTTTTCAGAATTTTATTTCTATAGAAAATGTTGTCATAATTTTATTTCTATAGAAACTTTTGTCAAACTGAAAATATAATTCGTATTTAATTGGCGTTTTTATACCCTGCGCCACACTGTGGAACAGAGTATTATAAGTTAGTGCATATGTTTGCAACACCCAGAAGGAGACGAGATAGACACATGGTGTCTTCGGCTCAGGGTGGGCTCCTGAGTCGATATAGCCATGTCCGTCTGTCCATCTGTCTGTGAACACATTTTTGTGAACACATTTGTGTGATCAAAGTCTACGTCGCAGTTTAAGTCCCATCGCCTTCAAATTTTGCACAAGTTTCTGTTTTGGGTCAGAATAGAATCCTATTGATTTTGGAAGAAATCGGTTCAGATTTAGATATAGCTCCCATATATATCTTTCGCCCGATATGCACTTATATGGTCCCAGAAGACAGAGGTTTACCCTAATTTGCTTGAAATTTTGCACCAGGCGGACAATAAGTACTATATTCAGGTGTGTCAAATTTGAGTGAAATCGGTTCAGATTGAGATATAGTTCTCATATATATTTTTCGCCCAATATGGTCTTATGGCCCCAGAAGCCAGAGTTTTAGCCCAATTTGGTTGACATTTTGCACTATGAGTGCAATTAGTAGTGTAGTCAAGTGTGCTAAATTTTACTGAAATCGGTTCAGATTTAGATTTAGCTCCCATATATAACTTTCGCCCGATTTTCCATCATATGACCACAGAGGTCAAAGTTGTAGTTCGATTTACGCGCATACTAAGTATGCATGTCAAAATCGGTTAAGATTTCGATATAACTTCCATATATATGTTTTTCCGATTTTGGCAAAAATGACCAAAATACCCACATTTTCCTTATAAAATCGCCACTGCTAAGTCGAAAGTGACTCCAATTTTTCTTTATTTCTAACACATATCTATCGACCAAAAAATCATAAATACACTTTTGCGAAGTTGCCTTAAAATTGGATCAGATTAAAATGTTTCCCATATTTTTTTTTACTAACATAACATAGTGTACCATCCCAGGGCATTAGCCGGCTTAGATTTTAAGTCTATCGATTATAAATTTTGTTCAGATGGAGTCAGATTTAAATGTATGTATTTGGGACAAAAACCTTTATATATAGATAGCACCCAACAAATTTGACGGATTTGATATAATATCGAAAATGTGGATTTACAAAGTGGTGCAGGATATAATATAGTCGGCCCCGCCCCACTTTATACTTTCCTTACTTGTTTGTAATTAAATATTTACTAATCTTTGTTTAAATTTTTTGTGACAAACATGTTATGTGTTCTTCGTTCAAAAATAACGTTTTGCTCTTGAAACATGTTTGGGGTGATCATGTTCTTTCCCTGGATGTACATCGGTGAGATCTTGCACTTTTTGGAAGTTTTATAGTTCATTTTTCAATAAGTGTTGCATACGATTTTGCAATACCACTGCGGCGTGGGTTTCAATCAAATGTGGTCTTCACTTTTTCGGATTATTTCTGGTATTTTTGGAAGAGAAAATTTCATGCGATTCGGTTGAAATGTGACCTTCCAATTGCTATGCGCAAATTTGTTCAAACTCATATAAGCCGATCAGGAACTAATGTGTCTTACACAGGTTTAAAGAATTTTTTTCTAACATGCAAGCCAAGTATGTAATTCAATTGCTTCTACGATACCCTTATATATTTATCAGATTTGATTGATGTTTGGTTCGTTAGATAGCTTAATACCGATTAAAAGGCATTCTGAAGAATATTTATACCATTCTTATAATATCAATTTCCTATAGCTCCCTTTAGATTTCTTGTTATTTTCCTATACTGTACCTTTATTTTGTATTTCTATTACGTTGGCACAATTCCTTCTACCAAAATGCATATGGTGTCATTTAAAATTTTCCAGTTTCCATTGACTTTCTCGAGCTTACTTAAATCATAATTTATTATTTTAGTGGAATTAAAAAATATATATAAATATATAATTTAATGTGAAAATTCAGAAGAGGAAAAAACAAAATATTTCACTTTCAAAAAATAGCATTCTTTTCAATTTGTTTTCTGTTTTACGCCTGCCAAATAGACAAATGAAGTCACCGCCGACAAAAGAAAGAAAAAGGTGTCAACATTCAAATTTGTTACCTACCATTCCTGCTGGTCATAGGAATTTGCATAAATTTTTCTCTAGGGCTTAAATAGTTTTGTATGCCATGCCTATCACTATTGGATTCGTCTACTTAAACACTTTAATTTATTGACCTTATAACAGGCTTAACATATTTTTATTAAGACTTTTTGTAGTACATTTTGTGTTTTGTATGAGGGGTTTTCTGGCCGCTCTAATGTCTAGAAGTTAATCCTCTACTACCGTATTACTATGTGACCGATTGCCATTCTTATGTAAATTTTGTTTAAGGTGTTTTTTTTTTCTTGTGGTTTTCATAGGAATGAGGCATCTCTGCCTAGTACCGAAAGAACCTTATTAGTCTTTGTTAGCAAGGGGGGGTTTCATATATCATTTATTAAACACCAATAAGTCAAGTGTAAACTACCCACACATGTTTCTTTCACATTTTCATTCATTCGGCATTCAAGCCAGAAAAAAATGAAAGGTGCTTTTTCGCTTCTATGAGAAATGTATCATACATATGAATATCTTGTGCGTTACTCATTGGTCTAAGGGTATGATGACACTGGGCAAATATGTTTTCCAAAATTACTACCGAATACTTTTCAAGGAAGCAAGTGGATACCATATGCGAAAACTACTCCTACTATGCTGTAATAGTCTCCATTATACTATGTTTGGTTTCCGTGCTAAAAACAAGATTACATTTACAGATTTTATAAAATCATTGCTTGCAGGCCGTGTAGGCATCTATAATTGTAGAATTGTTCATCATGAAGGATTGGCGGGAGCATTCTCCACCGGCCAAAATTTTATTTGTATACAAAATTTTGTAAACATTTTATTTCTATAGAAAATTTCGTCAAAATTTTATTTCTATAGAAAATTTTATTCCTATAGAAAATTTTGTCAAAATTTTATTTCTGTAGAAAAATTTGTCAAAATTTTATTTCTGTAGAAAAATTTGTCGAAATTTGATTTCTGTAGAAAAATTTGTCAAAATTTTATGTATATAGAAAATTTTGTCAAAATTTTATTTCTTTAGAAAATATTGCCAAAATTTTATTTCTATACAAAATATTGTCTAAATTTTATTTCTATATAAAATTTTGTTGATATTTTATTTCTATAGAAAATGTTGGCAAATTTTGTCAAAGTTTTATTTCTATAAAAAATTTTGTCTAAATTTTATTTCTATAGAAAATTTTGTCAAAATTTTATAAAACAAGCTTGTCTATATTTTATTTCTATAGAGATTTTTGTTAAAATTTTATTACTATAGAAAATGTTGTCAAAATTTTATTTCTATAGAATTTTTTCCAAAATTTTATTTCTATAATTTTTTTTTTCAACATTTTATTTCTATTGAAAATATTGTTAAAATTTTATTTCTATAGAAAATTTTGTCAAAATTTTATTTATATAGAAAAATTTTTCAAAATATTATTTCCATATAAAATTTTGTCTATATTTTATTTCTATAGCAAATTTTGTCAACATTTTATTTCTACAAAAAATTTTGTCAAAATTTTATTTCTATAGAAAATTTTGACAAAATTTTATTTCTATAGAAAATTTTGTTACAATTTTATTTTTATAGAAAAATTTGTCAAAATTTTATTTCTATAGAAAATTTTGTCAAAATTTTATTTCTATAGAAAATTTTGTCAAAATTTTATTTCTACAGAAAATTTTGTCAAAATTTTATTTCTACAGAACATCTTGTCAAAATTATATTTCTATAGAAAATTTTGTCAAAATTTTATTCCTACAGAACATTTTGTCAAAATTATATTTCTATAGAAAGTGTTTTAAAGACTTTATTACCATATAAAATTTTGTCTATATTTTATTTCTATAGAAAATTTTGTTAAAATTTTATTTTTATAGAAAATTTTGTCAAAATTGTATTTCTATAGAAAATTTTGTCAAAATTTTATTTCTATAGAAAATTTTGTCAAAATTTTATTTCAACAGAAAATTTTGTCAAAATTTTATTTCTACAGAACATCTTGTCAAAATTATATTTCTATAGAAAATTTTGTCAACGTTTTATTTCTATAGAAAATTTTGTCAAAATATTATTTCTACAGAACATTTTGTCAAAATTATATTTCTATAGAAAGTGTTTTAAAAACTTTATTACCATATAAAATTTTGTCTATATTTTATTTCTATAGAAAATTTTGTAAAATTTTATTTTTTTTATAGAAAATTTTGTCAAATTGTATTTTTATAGAAAATTTTGTTAAAATTTTATTTCTATAGAAAATTTTGTCAAAATTTTATTTCTATAGAAAATTTTGTCAAAATTTTATTTCTATAGAAAATTTTGTCAAAATTTTATTTCTACAGAACATCTTGTCAACATTTCATTTCTATAGAAAATTTTGTCACATTTCATTTCTATAGAAAATCTTGTTGAAATTTTATTTTTATAGAAACTTTTGTCAAAATTTTATTTCTACAAAAAATTTTGACAAAATTTTATTTCTATAGAAAATTTTGACAAAATTTTATTTCTGTAGGAAATTTTGACAAAATTTTATTTCTATAGAAAATTTTGACAAAATTTTATTTCTATAGAAAATTTTGTTAAAATTTATTTTTATAGAAAATGTTTTAAAGACTTTATTGCTGTATAAATTTTTTTCTATATTTTATTTTTACAGAAATTTTTGTCAAAATTTTATTACTACAGAAAATTTTGCCAAAATTTTATTTCTATAGAAAATTTTGTTAAAATTTTATTTTAATAGAAAATTTTGTCAAAATTGTATTTCTATAGAACATTTTGTCAAAATTTTATTTCTATAGAAAATTTTGTCAAAATTTTATTTCTACAGAAAATTTTGTCAAAATTTTATTTCTAAAGAACATTTTGTCAAAATTATATTTCTATAGAAAATTTTGCCAACATTTTATTTCTATAGAAAATTTTGTCAAAATATTATTTCTACAGAACTTTTTGTCAAAATTATATTTCTATAGAAAATTTTGTTAAAATTTTATTTTTATAGAAAATGTTTTAAAGACTTTATTTCTATATAAAATTTTATCTGTATTTTATTTCTATAAAAAATTTTGTCAAAATTTTATTTCTGTAGGAAAATTTGTCAAGATTTTATTTCTGTAGAAAATTTTGTCAAATTTTATATCTGTAGAAAATTTTGTCAAAATTTTATTTATATAGAAAATTTTGTCAAAAGTTTATTTTTTTAGATTTTTTTTCAAATTTTTATCCTATTGAAACTTTTTTTAACATTTTATTTCTATCGAAAATATTGTCAAAATTTTATTTCTATACAAAATATTGTCTTAATTTATTTCTATATAAAATTTTGTCGATATTTGATTTCTATAGAAATGTTGGCAAATTTTGTCAAAATTTTATTTTCATAAAAAATTTTGTCAAAATTTTATTTCTATAGAAAATTTTGTCAAAATTTTATTTCTATAGAAAAAATTTGTCAAAATTTTATAAAACAAACTTGTCTTTATTTTATTTCTATAGAGAATTTTGTCAAAATTTTATTACTATAGAAAATGTTGTCAAAATTTTATTTCTATAGAATTTTTTTTCCAAAATTTTATTTCTATTGATTTTTTTTCAACATTTTATTTCTATAGAAATTTTTGTCAATATTTTATTACTATAGAAATTTTTGTCAAATTTTTATTTCTATAGAAAATTTTGTCAAAATTTTATTTCTATAGAAAATTTTGTCAATATTTTATTACTATAGAAAATTTTGTCAAATTTTCTATAGAAAATTTTGCCAAAATTTTATTTCTACAGTACATTTTGTCAAAATTTAGTTTCTACAGAATATTTTGTTAAAATTTTATTTCTATAGAAAATTTTGTCAACATTTCATTTCTACAAAAAATTTTGTCAAAATTTTATTTCTACAAAAACATTTTGTCAAAATTTTAGTTCAATAGAAAATTTTGACAAAGTGGACAAATTATTGGCTAGCGATGGACCAGACTTCGATTGATTCTGTAACAATTTTAAATAAAATTCGCAAACGCAAAAAAATCCTTATTTTTTAATTTGTGCTCCAAATAGTTTCCCACGCATCAAAAATTATTTTTCTTTCATATCGCTCAAGGTCTCATATTTCCTTTAACATTATTAAATGGTTTGTAATTTTCATAATTTCCTCCAAATATCTTCACTTTCTATCCATTCATCCATCCAAACGCTGAGTGCAATATTCCAGTTATGCAAAATTAACCAATAAATCCTTCAAGTGACCCAAGCCAGAGACTGAACATTAAAGACAATTCATTGGATTATTACTTTGTTATTATGGCACCCTTCATGGACAGCCTTGCTCGAGTCATCATTATTATATCTTAATTCACTGTTTCGCCTCCATCTTCATTCTTAGTGAGATAATTTATTATTGTCCAAAAAGGAAGATACAATAATATCCTTTGTACTCAATGGCTTTACAATATGCGGTTAGTTTCGGAGAACAGTGGTAAGACAAAATTACACACGCCATATTTTAAAAAGTCATGGAAGGGAAATGCTTTTTTCTTTTAGTTTTCATAAGATTTTTATACCCTACATCACAACAGGGTCAGGAGATAATAATTGTAACTTGATTGAAAATAAAGCCAACCGAAATTTTAATTTGGCAAAACCAAGTTCGACTGATCAACTTGGGCTCACTTCCTGATCGACTTCGACTTGATCAACTTGAAATCTGCCTCTGAGTTGATTTAATCTACGCTATCCGTCCTCTAGTGAGGTAAATGTTTCTGAATATTAAGACATAAGCCATCTCAAAATTTAACACTACATCTTCCTTTTATAGTAAACTTCTTGTAGGATATCATAAAGTCGGTTCCACTTAAATTTTAACTATTTCGTACTTGTTTTTGTTATGCATAAAATCTACTTCACTCTGTCCCAAAAAAAAAAAAAAAAGATTACTTGCTATAGCAAAGTTTTACACATTTTTTGTGCTTTTTCAATGAACTTTAAGTGATGATACACTGCAAGAAAAATAAAAAAATACTAGAACTTTAATATTAGATTAACCCTCTAATGCCCCAATTTTTTTGCCATCTGATTAAATTTTCATTGTTAACGAAACAAAAGCAAGAGAACTAAACAATAAAAATGTATACCGTAAAATTCAGCATATGCTGCAAAGCCTCTTGAATAGTTTCAAATAAGTTTTGGTTTTATTTGGTCCATTTTTGTTGTCTTAATGTGTGTTTTACTAAAAGCTTCCTTATTAAATGAAGCCCGCCTAAAGGCGGGCTTGGGCATTAGAGGGTTCTGACGAGTGTTTTCCGCATGTTACTAGAATTTATTACATGCCACTTATATTTAGACTTAACCTATAAAAAAACCCCTGCACAAATTTAGAACCTACTGGATAAGTAGGTTCACCAAGTTCAGCATGACATATCCGTTAGGGAGCCAGAACTCGGACCATGATATAGCCGTTAGAGAGCCGGAACTAGAGAATACGGCGGGCATTTCTGAAACTCCCAAAGTGGTGTGCAATGCCTTTATGTTGACCCAACTCTGTTGTTTTTCTATAGAAATAAAATTTGGACAAAATTTTCTATTGAAATAAAATTTTGACAAAATTTTCTATTGAAAAAAAATTTTGACACAAGTTTCTATTGAAATAAATTTTGACAATATTTTCTATAGAAATAAAATTTTGACAAAATTTTCTATAGAAATAAAATTTTGACAAAATTTTCTATTGGAATAAAATTTTGACACAAGTTTCTATTGAAATAAAATTTTTACAAAATTTTCTATTGAAATAAAATTTTGACACAAGTTTCTATTGAAATAAAATTTTGAGAAAATTTTCTATAGAAATAAAATTTTGACAAAATTTTCTATAGAAATAAAATTTTAACACAATTTTCTATGGAAATAAAACTTCCTATAGAAATAATATACAAATTTCTATAGAAATAAAATTTTGACAACATTTTCTATAGAAATAAAATTTTAACAAAATTTAGTATAGAAATTAAATTTGAACAAAATTTTCTAAAATAAAATTTTGAAATTAAATGCTGACAAAATTTTCTACAAAAATTAAATTTTGACAAAATTTTCTATTGAAATAAAATTTTGACAAAATTTTCTATTGAAATAAAATTTTGACACAAGTTTCTATTGAAATAAATTTTGACAATATTTTCTATAGAAATAAAATTTTGATAAAAATTTTCTATTGGAATAAAATTTTGACAAAATAAAATTTTGACTCAAGTTTCTATTGAAATAAAATTTTGACAAAATTTTCTATTGAAATAAAATTTTGACACAAGTTTCTATTGAAATAAAATTTTGAGAAAATTTTCTATAGAAATGAAATTTTGACAAAATTTTCTATAGAAATAAAATTTTGACACAATTTTCTATGGAAATAAAACTTCCTATAGAAATAATATACAAATTTCTATAGAAATAAAATTTTGACAACATTTTCTATAGAAATAAAATGTTAACAAAATTTAGTATAGAAATTAAATTTGGACAAAATTTTCTAAAATAAAATTTTGAAATTAAATGTTGACAAAATTTTCTACAAAAATTAAATTTTGAAAAAATTTTCTATTGAAATAAAATGTTGACAAAATTTTCTATTGAAATAAAATTTTGACAAAATTTCCTATTGAAATAAAATTTTGACACAAGTTTCTATTGAAATAAATTTTGATAATATTTTCTATAGAAATAAAATTTTGTTATTTTTTTATTTCAGCTTAAAACCATACATTGACTAAACTACAAGAGTAGCTTAACCAACAGAGGAAAATAATGTTTGTCAAATTTATTTGGGCAAAGCCCTATAGACTGCAAGATGGTTGGATCGACGCACGTTTCGGAATTACCACATTCCTCATCAGCATCCTCTACTTGCAGCAAAATTTTGACAAAATTTTCTATTGGAATAAAATTTTGACAAAATAAAATTTTGACACAAGTTTCTATTGAAATAAAATTTTGACACAAGTTTCTATTGAAATAAAATGTTGAGAAATTTTTTTATAGAAATAAAATGTTTACAAAGTTTTCTATAGAAATAAAATTTTGACAAAGTTTTCTATAGAAATAAAATTTTGACACAATTTTCGATGGAAATAAAACTTCCTATAAAAATAATATACAAATTTCTATAGAAATAAAATTTTGACAACATTTTCTATAGAAATAAAATTTTGACAACATTTTCTATAGAAATAAAATTTTAACAAAATTTAGTATAGAAATTAAATTTGGACAAAATTTTCTAAAATAAAATTTTGAAATGAAATTAAATTAAATTTTGACAAAATTTTATATAGAAATAAAATCTGATAAAGTGTGCTGTAGAAATAAAAATATGACAAATAAAATAGTGACAAAATTTTCTATAGAAATAAAATTTTGATAAAATTTTCTATAGAAACAAAATTTAGACAAAATTTTCAACAAAAATTAAATTTTGACAAAATTTTCTATAGAGATAAAATCTGATAAAGTGTGCTGTAGAAATTAAAATTTGACAAAATTGTCCATAGAAATAAAATTGTGACAAAATTTTCTATAGTAATAAAATTTTGATACAATCTTCTATAAAAATAAATTTACAAAATTTTCTATAGAATCAAAATATTGACAACATTTTCTATAGAAATAAAATGTTAACAAAATTTTCTATAGAAATCAAATATGGACAAAATTTTCTAAAATAAAATTTTGAAATGAAATGTTGACAAAATGTTCTACAAAAATTAAATTTTGACAAAATTTTCTATAGAAATAAAATTTTGATAAAATTTTCTATAGAAACAAAATTTAAACAAAATTTTCTATAGAAATAAAAATTTGACAAAATCTTCACAAAATTTTCTACAGACATAAAATTTTGATAAAATCTTCTATAAAAAGAAATTTAGAAAATTTTCTATTGAATCAAAATTTTGACAAAATTTTATATAGAAATGAAATTTTGACAAAATTTTCTATAGAAATGAAATTTTAACAAAATGTCTATAGAAATAAAATGTCTTATAGAAATAAAATAAAATATTCTATAGCAATAATATTTTGATAAAATTTTTCATAGAAATAACATTTTAATAAAATTTTCTATAGAAACAAAATTTCGACAAAATTTTCTATAGAAATAAAATTTTGGCAAAATTTTTACAAAATTTTCTATAGATATAAAATTTTGATAAAATCTTCCATAAACATAAAAATTTCAGAAAATTTTCTATAGAATAAAAATTTTGACAAAATTGTTTAAAGAAATAAAATTTTGGCAAAATTTTCACAAGATTTTCTATAGATATAAAATTTTGATAAAACCTTCCATAAAAATAAAAATTTTAGAAAATTTTCTATAGAATAAGAATTTTGACAAAATTGTTTAAAGAAATAAAATTTTGACAAAATTTTCTATAGAAACAAAATTTCGACAAAATATTCTATAGAAATAAAATTTTCACAAAGTTTTCTATAGATATAAAATTTTGACAAAATTTTTTATAGAAATAAAAATTTGATAAAATTTTCTAAAGAAATAAAATATTGATAAAATTTTCTAAAGAAATAAAATTTTGACAAAATTTTTTATAGAAATAAAATTTCGACAAAATTTTCTATAGAAATAAAATTTTCACCTAATTTTCTATAGAAATAAAATTTTGATCAAATCTTCTATAGAAATAAACATTTTAATAAATTTTCTATTGAATCAAAAATTTGACAAAATTTTTTATAGAAATAAAATTTTGACAAAATTTGCTATAGGAATAAAGTTTTAATAAAATTTTTCTACTCCAGAAGGTTTTTATCTGGTATATATAGACAATTAAACAGTAAAATTTTCAAATTTTTTCTTTAAAAATAATATCTGAAACATACCCATGTAATTGTTATTAGATTTAATCTTTGTGTGGACAGCGTACATGGTTCTCTAAAAAATAAATCAAAAATTATGTTTGCCAATTTTTCAATTGCTTATATTATTTTCTGTGTACTATATGTTACTTTCGTTGTCCTCTGTTAGAGTGTTGAGTTAAACAGTAGGTCACCACCCATGGGCAACATTGAAAGATAACTCCAACATAAATCCCGTGCCACCATTTGGGGTATAGTAAAATTATGCTTTATATTGTGTTGTTTTGTAACTCCGAGCCAACCTCCTTCAACATGTCATATTTTTCGCTAATTTTTTTCTTCTTCTTGTTTTTTTTTTTTAAATTAACTTCTCTGCATCTTTTTAAGTTGTTTGTAATTTATATTTTATTTTCATACATTTTTTTGTTTCTCTTGACGTTGAAACTAAGAAATGAAAAATAAGTTCAAAGAAAAAAATAAGAAACTTCACAAAAAAAAAAACAAAGAAATTAATTTTATCCAACATAGTACAATTTTGGTGTTTTTTGCGTGGGGGATGATTCTTTTCGCCTTCAGCTAAAAATGACCAGCAAAGAAGTTCGCCGACTCGCATAATTGCTTAATTCTGTCTTAACATCATTATTCGAAGTTGAGTTATGGCTTTTTGGCCATTTTAGTCCATAAATGCCAAAAAATAAATTTGCCATGGTTCAACGAAGTACAACGAAGTAAAATTTGCAAATAAAAATGCCAACAATTTTTTATATATGGGTAATTTCTATGAAATTTTGAATGAGATTTAGCAAAAGGCAATAATTAATTATGTTCATATGTATGTTAAGGGGTAGATAACCTATATGTACAAGTACATTGCTAGCTTATATATAGGTCATTTTAAGTAATTTTATTTTCGAAATTGAGAGTATTTATTTAAAATTATTCATTGTTAAAGAATTACCGAGTAAAAAATGTGTCGCCAAAAGGGGTTGTAAAATGAACTTTTTGGATCCGGAAATGTTGCAAAATTAGCCCATAAGCGATGAATTAAATATGGACTTGTCATCGGACAGGTGTCCACCATTTCAACATCCATTGCACATAATTTGCATCACTTCTCAAGGTGTGATCCGAATTCAGTGTTTTGGATATGAATTGAAATTTTTTGTGATATTTTACCAAATAATTATTTTTTATAATTTTTTATGATTTTTACTACATACCTCTCAATTCTAAATTCTAAAACGATCTAACGACGTCCGTCTGTCAGTCCCTTGTAATCAAGCTGTAGCCTTCAATAATGGAGCTAGGTTAGGTTATGTGGCATCCCGATGTATCAGGCTCACTTCGACTATTCAGTCCATTGTGATACCACAGTGGTGAACTTCTCGCTTATCACTGAGTGCTGCCCGATTCCATGTTAAGCTCAATGACAAGGGACCTCCTTTTTATAGCCGAGTCCGATCGGCGTTCCACATTCCAGTGAAACCACTTAGAGAAGCTTTGGAACCCTCAGAGATGTCATCAGCATTACTGAGGTGGGATCATCAACCGCTGATAAACTTTTTGGTGTTCGGTCGTAGCAGGAGCTGTTATTCAGAAATTTGGCACAGATTCGTATTTGTCTGCAAGCAGGCCATGTCCACAGATAGGCTTTACAGGTCCATGTTTTTATATGGCCCCATATAGACCAATATCCCGATTTCACTTCTTGGGCTTCTATTAGACACCACAGTTTTTATACGCTTTGTCTGAAATTAGATTTTTAGAGATATTTTAGGTAATGGTGTATCCGTCCATGTTTTGGTATAGCTCTTATATAGAACCATTTGACTTATTGGGCTTCCAGACACCGCTATTATTATCCATAATCCCTATAGAGAGGTGTGCCGAATATAGAGAACATTATCTGTCCATGTTTTGGTATAGCCACCATATAGACCGATCTCCCAATATGACTTCATAAGCTTATAAGTCCTATTACGGTTCATAAATAGGTTCGCCAAATAGGGAACGATGTCATGTTTTGGTATAGTCTTCATAAAGACTGATCTCCCAATTTGAGTTCTAGGACTTCTAGACACAGTCATTTTCATTCAATTTGCCTAAAAGTAAAAATTAGGTTGTCCAAAAATATGTGGGCCAAATATCGTGTATATCGGTCCATTTTTTTTGTATAGATCGATTTACCGTTTTGATTTATTGAGCTTGAAATTAACTATCTAGGGAGCCACCGTAGTGCAATGGTTAGCATGTCCGCCTTGCATACACAAGGTCGTGGGTTCGATTCCTGCTTCGACCGAACACCAAAAAGTTTTTCAGCGGTGGATTATCCCACCTCAGTAATGCTGGTGACATTTCTGGGGGTTTCAAAGCTTCTCTAAGTGGTTTCACTGCAATGTGGAACGCCGTTCGGAATCGGTTACAAAAAGGAGGTCCCTTGTCATTGAGTTTAACATGGAATCGAGCAGCACTCAGTTTCAGAGAGAAGTTCACCAATGTGGTATCACAATGGACTGAATAGTCTAAATGAGCCTGATACATCGGGCTGTCACCTAACCTAACCTCTCTTAACTATCTAGGATATTTAGCTCTAAAAATATGTGTGCCGAATATGTGTGCAGAATTAGTCGATGTTTTTGTATAGCTTCCACAGAGACCTCATAAAGTGTATATATTCTGGGTCGTGGTGAAATTCTGAGCCAATCTGTCTATCTCCGTCCGTCCGTCTGTGGAAATCGCGCTAACTTCCTAACGAAACAAGCCATCGTCTTGAAACTAGACACAATCAGTTGCTATTAATATAGATCGAATGGTATTGCCAATGGGCCATATCGGACCACTTTTACGTATAGCCCCCATATAACCCGATCCCCCAATTTGGCTTGCGGAGCCTCTAAGAGAAGCAAATTTCATCCGATCCGGCTGAAATTTGGTACATGGTGTAAGTATACGGTCTCTAACAACCATGCAAAAATTGGTCTACATCGGTCCATGATTATATATATAGCCCCCATATAAACCGATCCCCAGATTTGACCTCCGGAGTCACCTGGATGAGGAAAATTCACCCGATTCGGTTGAAATTTGGTACGTAGTGTTAGTTTACGGTCTCTAACAACCATGCAAAAATTGGTCCATATCGGTCCATATTATATATAGCCCCCACATAAACGGATCACCAGATTTGACTTTCGGAGCCTCTTGAAGGAGCAAATTCCATCCGATTCGGTTGAAATTTTCTATGTTGTGTAAGTATATAGGCACTAACAACTATGCACAAAGTGGTCCATATCGGTCCATAATTATATATAGCCCCCATATAAACCGATCCCCAGATTTGGTTTTGGAGCCTCTTGGAGGAACAAATTTCATCCAATTCATTTGAAATTTTGTATTTCTTGTTAGCATATGGACACTGATAACCATGCAAAAATTAGTCCATATCGGTCGATACTTATATATAGTCCCCATATAAACCAATCCCCAGACTTGACCTCCGGAGCATCTTGGAGGAGCAAAATTCATCCGATTCGGGTGAAATTTGGTACATTGTGCTAGTATATGGCCGCTAACAATCATGCCAAACTTGGTCCATATATATATAGCCCATTCGCAATCACTCAAAAATTGGTCCATATCGGTTCATATTCATGGTTGCCACACAAGCCAAAAATAATACACCAAAATTTTATATCTTAACAAATTTTTGTCAAAATTTTATTTCTATACAAAATTTTGTCAAAATTTTACTTCTATAGAAAATTTTGTAAACATTTATTTCTATAGAAAATGTTGTTAAAATTTATTTCTTTAGAACATGTTGTCAAAATTTAATTTTTTAGAAAATTTTTTAAAAATTTATTTCTACAGAAAATTTTGTCAAAATTTTTTCTATAGAAAATGTTGTCAAAATTTTATTTCTATAGCAAATTTTGTCAAAATTTTATTTCTATAGAAAATTTTGTCAACATTTTATTTCTATAGAAAATTTTTTCAAAATTTTACTTCTTTAGAAAATTTTGTCAACATATTATTTCTCTAGAAAATTTTGTCAAAATTTTATTTCTATACAAAATTTTGTCAAAATTTTACTTCTATAGAAAATTTTGTAAAGATTTATTTCTATAGAAAATGTTGTCAAAATTTATTTTTTTAGAAAATTTTTTAAAAATAGAGGAAGCACGCTCAAAAACAAACCCAGCCAAATACATACAAATCGATTATTTGAGTTTGGCAAAGGAAAAGAGATATGCTGGCAAATTTGTTTAGGCAGTAGCCGACTATCAAACCCTTTTTCGGGAGGTTCAAGTGTAGTTCACGTTGGGTTGAGTGAATTACCCGAATTTATTCTGATAATTGGTTGATAGTTTTGCTGCAAGTAGAGGATGCTGATGAGGAATGTGGTAATTCCGAAACAGCTGTACATCCAACCATCTTGCAGTCTATAGGGCTTTGCCCAAATAAATTTGACAAGCATACTTTTCCTCTGTTGGTTAAGCTACACTTGTAGTTTAGTCAATGCATGGCTTTAAGCTGAGATCAAAAAACAAAAAAACAACAAAAATTTATTTCTATAGAAAATTTTGTCAAAATTTTATTTCTCTAGAAAATGTTGTCAAAATTTTATTTCTATAGATAATTTTGTCAACATTTTATTTCTCTAGAGAATTTTGTCAAAATATTATTTCTCAGAAAATTTTGTCAAAATTTTATTTCTCTAGAAAATTGTGTCAGAATTTTATTTCTATATAACATTTTGTCAAACAGAATTATATAAGTATTTAATCGGCCTTTTTTTTGTCTAATATGTACCCAGTATGGACTAACATACAATTTAGTAGACGGTGTTAAATAGTTTTAAGATACCTTGCCATCGGCAAGTGTTACCGCAACCCAAGAAATTCGATTGTGGATGACAGTATTTAGTAGAAGTTTCTACGCAATACATGGTGGAGGGTGCATAAGATTCGGCCAATTAAAGAATTCAATTCATTGATTAAATCAATTAATTTTTTTAATAATAAAAAAAAATTATTCACAAAAATTAATTGAATCAATTATATTTTTAATGGGCATCAATACTTTAATTTCTGCAGTTTCAATTAAATATTAATTTTGTAATTGAATCAAATACATTTTTTCTGCAATATGGGGGAATTTCTTTCCTCGATATGTCATCCATTCTCTCAAATTAATTTACTTATTTTATAACTAATTTTACAGTGTAGACATAATTACTAAGTTGATATATATCTATAAATTTGAAATTCCCAATTACATATAATTAATTATAACACCTACATAATACCCGCCTCCATAAAACAGTGTCCAGTTATTGGGTTCACGTGTATAAGACAACACTTTGATGAAATGGTAAATTTGCCTCAAAATGTGCACACTTTGTATGTTTAACAAATGAATGGCTTGAGCGACAATTTCATAGTGTTAGACCTCAAACAAAATTTGACAAAAATAAAATAACAGGAAAAACATAAAAAAAATAATTGCTTTAACAAATCTCAAACAATTTTTACATTTCCGTTTTGGGGTTTATGTCTCATGCCCAGTATTAAATTTTTGTGTACTTTAGTGTATTCATTGTTTTTTTATTGTGTTATCTTCCAAGTAAAATTCCTTGGAAATCCGCTAAAATTTATTTACCAAAGCGTAAACTCAAAAATTTCCTTAACCATAACCATTTGACCACTTTTATTTGGCTAAAATCTTATTAACGTTTCCTAGAAACTAATAAACCCCTAACGACCAAGACAAAGACTAGATAACAAAATTGTTTTTTTCTTTTTTTTTGGCTTTTAGACCATCTACAAAAAAATGTCATGATTTACAGTAAGTTTTAAGTGTTTTAGTTAATTTTTTTCATTGGGCTTTTAAAGATTTTATGCGATTTCGAAAAAATCAAATCTGAAGTCCGATAGCCAACCACATAACTACTGCTATTGCGTGTGTGTGGTATTTTGTCATAAATGTTGGACTAACCCCTCTCAAACTACTGTGGAAGTCAAAGCAGGATCTAGTTTTTATTTCTGAGATTTGAGACGAAACAAGAGAAAAACAAAAAAAATATTTCGAGTTGTTTTATGAGTTTCGTTTGAGACAGAAAAAAGTAGTTTAATGTTTTGATTTTATTATTAATTTAAAGACAATTTTTATGGCACACTTTTTGGTTCACAGAGGGGGGTCTAAGCAATTGCCGCTTCTGTTACTGCAGCTGGTTGTTTAATGTCGAAATCAACTGTCGTTAAAAATTAATATTTGGGTTAAAAATTTAAGCACTTAGCCGTGAATAATTTTTTTAAATTGACATTATTTGTTAATAATAATTGATTTTATGATCACCATTTGGGATTTAGTTTAATAGAGATTGGTAAATTGGTAAGCGATACATTACGATTTAAACCAACCCCGATGATTAATTCAGTTTTTGGAATATTTTTAATATGATGGGGTTTTTGGTGTTATCAGTGCTTTTGCCACAGTTGGTAGAATTTTACCAAAAATGGTCGATTTTCTACAGAAATAAAATTTGATAAAATCTCCTATAGATATATTTTTTTTTAGTTTTGCTCGCGGTCATGGAAATAAAAATAGAAGTTGTTTTTTACGAGTTGCAATTTTATATCGCCAATACTACCAAATATTTTAACAAATAACCGAAAACATTTAAGAATTAAAATAGAAATCAAATTATTTAAAGAATTAAAGTTTTGACAAAATTTTCTATAGAATTTAAATTTTGACAAAATTTTCTATAGAAATAAAATGTTGACAAAATTATCTATAGAAATAAAATGTTGATAAAATTTTGTGTGGAAATAAAATTTTGACAAAATTTTCTATAGGAATTAAATTTTGAAAAAAAAAATCCATAGAAATAAAATTTTGACAAAATATTTGACAAGATTTCCTGTAGAAATAACATTTTGATAAAGTTTTCTCTAGCAATAAAATTTTGACAAAACTTTCTATAGAAATAAAATTTTGACAAAGTCTTCTATAAAAATAAAATTATGATGAAATTTTCTATAGAAATAAAATTTTGACAAAATTTTCTATAGAAATAAAATTTTGACAAAATTTTCTATAAAAATAAAATAATTTTTAATAGAAATAAAATTTTGACAAAATTTTCTATAGATATAACATTTTCACAAAATTTTCTATAGAAATAAAATTTTGACAAAATTTTCTATAGATACAAAATTTTCTATAGAAATAAAATGTTGACAAACCCTTCCAAAGAAATAAAATTTTGACAAAATTGTCTTAGAAATAAAATTTAACGAAATTTTCTGTAGAAATAAAATTTTGGCAAAAGTAAAAAATTTGAGAAAATTTTCCACCGAAAAAAATTTTAAGAAAATTTTCTATAGAAATAAAATTTTGACAAAATTTTTAATAGAAATAAAATGTTGGGAATATTGTTTATAGAATTAATATTTTGAGACAATTTCTCATTTTTTTTTCTATAGAAATAAAATTTTGACAAAATTTTCTATAGAAATAAAATTATGACGAAATTTTCTATAGAAATAAAATTTTGACAAAATTTTCTATAGAAATAAAATTTTGACAAAATTTTCTATAGAAATAAAATAATTTTTAATAGAAATAAAATTTTGACAAAATTTTCTATAGATATAACATTTTCACAAAATTTTCTATAGAAATAAAATTTTGACAAAATTTACTATAGATACAAAATTTTCTATAGAAATAAAATGTTGACAAACCCTTCCAAAGAAATAAAATTTTGACAAAATTGTCTATAGAAATAAAATTTTAACGAAATTTTCTATAGAAATAAAATTTTGACAAAAGTAAAAAATTTGAGAAAATTTTCCACCGAAAAAAATTTTAAGAAAATTTTCTATAGAAATAAAATGTTGACAAAATTTTTAATAGAAATAAAATGTTGGGAAAATTCTTTATAGAATTAAAATTTTAAGACAATTTATCATTTTTTTCTATAGAAATAAAATTTTGACAAAATTTTCTATAGAAATATAATTATGACGAAATTTTCTATAGAAATAAAATTTTGACAAAATTTTCTATAGAAATAAAATTTTGACAACATTTTCTATAGAAATAAAATAATTTTTAATAGAAATAAAATTTTGACAAAATTTTCTATAGATATAACATTTTCACAAAATTTTCTATAGAAATAAAATTTTGACAAAATTTTATATAGATACAAAATTTTCTATAGATACAAAATTTTCTATAGAAATAAAATGTTGACAAAAATTTTGACAAAATTGTCATAGAAATAAAATTTTGACAAAAGTAAAAAATTTGAGAAAATTTTCCACCGAAAAAAATTTTAAGAAAATTTTCTATAGAAATAAAATTTTGACAAAATTTTTAATAAAAATTAAATGTTGGGAAAATTGTCTATAGAATTAAAATTTTGAGACAATTTCTCATTTTTTTTCTATAGAAATAAAATTTTGACAAAGTTTTCTATAGAAATAAAACTTTGACAAAATTTTCTATAGAAATAAAATTTTGAAAAAAATTTTCTATAGAAATAAATTTTGACAATTTCATATAAAAAAACAGCTTTCACATAATTTTCAATAGAAATAAAGTTTTGATTAAATTTTTATAGAAATAAAATTTTGAGAAAATATTCACCGAAACGAAATTTTAACAAAATTTTCTATAGAAATAAAATTTTGAGACAATTTTTTATTTTTTTTTTCTATAGAAATAAAATTGTTGTTGTGTTTGATTGATGATCCAATATGTAATCGGGCCGCAAGGTATCTTGAAATTGCATTTTGTGCATTAAAAATCGGCCCATCCAATATCGACACTAGTTTGGAAATAAAATTTTTAAAAAATTTCCCTACATTTGGTCAATTCATGGTCTAACATTTCACGGATCATTAGTTACAATATTGAACGTCATTAACATTTCACGCTTCAATCCTTCCAAACTTTCTAACACTGACTAAAGTTTATAAGCTAATTTACAATTTTTATGATTATTTTAAACATTTATTTAAAATTTCTACAAAATTACACGCTGACAACAAGCTTCTTAATACCAATTTTATAAAGAGTTGACGTTTATGGGCGACTACCTTGATAGCGGTAATATTTTGTATAATTTTATTACTCTACCACTCACCACCATCATCACCATCGACAACAGGTCGTGGTTGTTGGTGATGATTGCTGTTGATGAAAAATCTCAGAGACATTACGCCTTCAACAGTGCGATGACCAACAGAGTGTTAATAAAGCAATTAAGTAAATATCTTAGCCACAAATTTATTAATTAAAAATATTTTAAATTTCAGAAAAAGCGAAAGGGGCGGAATTTACATAAAATGGGCTAACTTTTCCGTTCGACTAAATGAATGATATTTTAATTCTCTTATGGTTTTAGATGTCACATAGCCATATATATTCCATTGTTTTATGATTGGAAAAAGTGACACAAATAAATTACGAAATCAAGACTTTTTAACAAAAGAAAATTAAAAAAAATTTAAATTATGTTAATAAAATTTACATTAAGATAATGAAGTTTGCAACACATCACTAAAATGCCAAATAATCAATCGGAAAGCAAAAATATGTGCAATAGAGTGTGACGAAATTTCAACAAAATTTTAACGTAAAATATAGAAGTATTTCTTTTATAGACAATTGGAAAATTGACTTTTCAAGTCGATTTTTGGTCTGGTCTGAGTCAAAGAGTTGCTTCGCTTGCACGAAAGTGGCCTGTTGCCGAATCTGGTTTACTCTGATGAGAAGCCATTCCAAATTTAGCAGTTTGTGAACAGCCCAAATGATCGGGTTTACTTGCAAAGGGATGCGCTTAACATTTTCCTATAGAAAATTTGATATAGAAATAAAATTTTTATATATTTTCTATAGAAATAGAATTTTTAAAATAGTTTCTATACAAAAAATTTTTTTTTGACAACATTTTATATAGAAATAAAATTTTGACAAAATTTTCTTAAGAAATAAAATTTTGACAAAATTTTCTATAGAAATAAAATTTTGACAAAATTTTCTATAGAAATAAAATTTTGACAAAATTTTCTATAGAAATAAAATTTTGACAAAATTTTCTATAGAAATAAAATTTTGACTAAATTCTTTATAGAAATAAAATTTTGACAAAATTTTCGGTGGAAATAAAATTTTGACAAAATTTTATATAGAAATAAAATTTTGACAACATTTTCTATAGAAATAAAATGTTGACAAAATTTTTTATAGAAATAAAATTTTAACAAAATTTTCTATAGAAATAAAATTTTGACAAAATTTTCTATAGAAATAAAATTTTGACAAAATTTTCTATAGAAATAAAATTTTGAAAAAAATTTTTTTATAAAAATAAAATTTAGAAAAAATTTTCTATTGGAATAAAATTTTGACAACATTTTCTATATAAATACAATTTTGACAAAATTTTCTATAGAAATAAAATTTTGGCAAAATTTTTTATAGAAATAAAATTTTGACAAAATTTTCTATAGAAATAAAATTTTGACAAAATTTTCTATAGAAATAAAATTTTGAGAAAATGTTCTATAGATATAAAATTTTGAGAAAATTTTCTATAGAAATAAAATGTTGACAAAATTTTCTATAAAAATAAAATTTTTATAAAATATTCTATATAAATAAAATTTTGACAAAATTCTCTATAAGAATACAATTTTGACAAAATTTTCCATAAGAATACAATTTTGACAATACTTTCTATAGAAATACAATTTTGACAAAATTTTCTATAGAAATAAAATTTTGACAAAATTTTCTATAGAAATAAAATTTTGAAACAATTTTCTATGGAAATAAAATTTTGACAATATTTTTCTCTAGAAATAAAATATGACAATTGTATAAAAACAAAATTTTCAAAAAATATTCTAAAGTAATAAAATTTTGACATAATTTTTTATAGATAAAAAATTTAGAGAAAATGTTCTATAGAAATAAAATTTTGAGAAAATTTTCTATAGAAATAAAATGTTGACAAAATTTTCTATAAAAATAAAATTTTTATAAAATATTCTGTCTAAATAAAATTTTGAGAAAATCTCTTATAGAAATAAAATTTTTATAAAATTTTGACAAAATTCTCTATAGGAATAAAATTCTGACAAAATTTTCTATAATTTTCTATAAATAAAAAGTTGACAATATTTTCTATAGAAAAATAATTTTGACAAAATTGTCTATAGAAATAAAATTTTGACAACATTTTCTATAGAAATAAAATTTTGACAAAATTTTTCTCTAGAAATAAAATATGACAATTGCATAAAAATAAAATTTTCAAAAAATATCTACAAAAATAAAATTTTGTCATAATTTTTTATAGAAATAAAATTTTGAGAAAATGTTCTATAGAAATAAAATTTTGAGAAAATTTTCTATAGAAATAAAATGTTGACAAAATTTTCTATAAAAATAAAATTTTTATAAAATATTCTCTCCAAATAAAATTTTGAGAAAATCTCTTATAGAAATAAAATTTTGAAAAAATGTTGACAAAATTCTCTATAGGAATAAAGTTCTGACAAATTTTTCTATAGAAATAAAAAGTTGACAATATTTTCTGGAAATACAATTTTGACAAAATTTTCCTTTATAAATAAAATTGTTCTATATGAATACAAAATTTCTCTAGAAATAAAATTTTGAGACAATTTTCTATAGAAATAAAATATTGACAAAATTTTTCTCTAGAAATAAAATATGAGAATTGTATAAAAATAAAATTTTCTAAGAATATTCTAAAGAAATAAAATTTTGACAAAATTTTCTATAGAAATAAAATTTTGAGAAAATGTTCTATAGAAATAAAATTTTGAGAAAATTTTCTATAGAACTAAAATGTTGACAAAATTTTCTATAAAAATAAAACTTTTATAAAATATTCTATCGAAATAAAATTTTAAGAAAATCTCTTAAAAAAATAAAATTTTGACAAAATTTTCTATAGAAATAAAAATTTGAAAAAATTCTCTACAGGAATAAACTTCTGACAAAATTTTCTATAGAAATAAAAAGTTGACAATATATTCTATAGAAATAAAATTTTGACAAAATTTTATAAATAAAATTTTTCTATATGAATAAAAATTTTCTATCGAAATAAAATTTAGACAAAATTTTCTATAAAAATAAAATTTTTACAAAATTTTCTACAGAAATAAAAATTTGAAAAAATTCTCTACAGGAATAAACTTCTGACAAAATTTTCTATAGAAATAAAAAGTTGACAATATATTCTATAGAAATAAAATTTTGACAAAATTTTATAAATAAAATTTTTCTATATGAATAAAAATTTTCTATAGAAATAAAATTTAGACAAAATTTTCTATAAAAATAAAATGTTTACAAAATTTTCTGTAGAAATAAAAATTTTAAAATACTTTCTATAGAAATACAATTTGGCAAAATTTTCCTTTATAAATAAAATTTTTCTATATGAATAAAAATTTTCTATAGAAATAAAATTTTGACAAAATTTTCTATAGTAATAAAATTTTGACATAATTTCCTATGGGAATAAAATTTTGAAAAATTATTATAGAAATAAAATTTTAAGAAAATTTTCTATAGAAGTAAAATCTTGAAAAAAATGCTTTAGAAGAAAATTTTGAAAAAATTTTCGATAGAAGTAAAATTTTGACAAAATTTTTTATAGAAATAAAATTTTGAGAAAATTATCTATTGAAATAAAAATTTGACAATATTTTCTATAGAAATACAATTTTGACCAACATTTTCCTTTATAAATAAAATTTTTCTATATGAATAAAAATTATCTATAGAAATAAAATTTTGACAAATTTTTCTATAATTTCTATTCTTTTGACATAATTTTCTATGGGAATAAAATTTTGAGTAAATTATTATAGAAATAAAATTTTCCTATAGAAATAAAATTTAAAAAATAAAAATAATTTCATAGAAATAAATTGACATAATATTCTATGGAAATTTAGTTCTTGGTAATGCTGCAGAGAAGTACTTTCCTTGTGAAAGTAATCAAGATCAAGTCCCGCCTAAAGTATTTTCGCACCCATTGAAAAATTTCTTGGCTCGCAATCCAACTTCACTCCTAATTCGATCCACTCTAATAAACATTTAGATTTATAAATTCTAATAATTTTATTCAAAATCGTAAAGCAAAGTATCAAATGAAATGAAAAATATTTGTAATTCAATCATTTTAAAATATAACCACAAAACAAAACTCACACAAAACAAAACTCACACAAAACTCCAGACCTCTCGAAATATTTGAAAAATGTTTTCGATGGTTAGTGATCTTTTCAATGAACCAGCTACTCAATCGTGTGATTTAATTTGGCAGAAGATAATGAAAAATCAAATATATATTTTATGTAAATTACATAGATATGTAATAAGAGAATAACGAAAACTTTCGCACGCTTGTTGTTTGTTTCTTAATGAAATCCAACATAAAAAAGGTGTGGGCTTGATCTTATATCCCGCAAAAAAAAAATATAAAAAACGAATAGGAATAAAAAGCCAGAAATACAAAAAAATCAACAACCAATTAACTTTTTAACCACTAATCATAGGGTTTGGGAGTTTATAAAAAAAAAATTGTGACAAGATTGTAGAATTGTTGTTAACTTTTTTATCGTGGTGGCCGCCTATAAACAAAACAAATATGAATTCCTCCACTTTTGTGTGTGTGTAATGATTAATTGCCGGATTTTTGCCAGGTCTAAATCATAGATAATCTCTGAAGTTTGTCTAATCTTAGTATAGTGGTACATATATGAATTTTTATACAATAAACCCATGCGATTTTCTAGCTTAATGGGGGCTTGATTTGTTGTTTTGTATTAATTTTATTGTGCTATGCTTATTTTTTTAAAAGAGTGGAAAGTATACGATTAATCCCTAGAAAGTTTATGATGTTAGGTAGCGCGTTTGGTTGATATTAGAGATAGTTTATATACGCACTAAATATGAAAACTTATTAGAGATTTAGTGGAATTTATTATCCGCATTAGCTGTTACAACTTTTCAACTAAAACGTGTTTACAAAATAGTTTAGAGTAGTAAAATATAAAAATAAGATAAATATATCTTATTACCAAAGCTAATATAGTCGCCATAATGCAATGCAATTTTCTGAAAAAAATAAATTTTTAAAAATTTTCTATTAAAATAAAATTTTGGGAAAATTTTCTATAGAAACAAAATTTTGAGAAAATTTTTTATAGAAATAAAATTTTGTGAAACTATTCTATAGAAATAAAATTTTGTCAAAATTTCCTATAGAAATAAAAATTTGAGAAAATAATCTATAGAAATAAAGTTTTTATACAATTGTTTATGGAAATAAACTTTTTAATAATTTTCTAAAGAAACAAGTAAGTAAAGTAGAAAGTCGGGCTGGGTCGATTACATCATACCCTAAACCACCCTTACTGAAGTAGTACACATAAGCATTTGTGGGGTAACACTGGTATAGGTTTGAGCGATAAACCGCATTTCCATATTTAAGAACATTAAGGGGTACATTCTTATGGGAGTTTTGTCACGAGTATAACTAATATTGAGACCATTATTAAAAAAGAAGAAATCGCTCAATTAGTGTGGGTAATAAATCAAAATTCGGGAAAATCGGGCAATATTATTATAAAAGAGTTACATGCAAGTATAAAGTCGATCGGCTAAATACTACGAGTACATAAAAATTTGAAACTTGAGTAACATTGGTTAATAAATATGTGTATTATGGCCAAATTTGGGAAAAGCGAGCGATGTAAATATATGGGAGCTATATATAAATCTGAATCGATTTGGATGATATTTTCCACGTTTGGTTGATACCAAAGAGTGTTACTGTGTGATAAATTTGAGTAAGATCGGCCACTATGGTAAAATAACGTTATTAGGGACAAATTTTTCAAAATTGGGTGCTACATATATGTGGGAGCTATATCTAATTCTGAACCGATTTGAACGATATTTGGCAGGTTTGGTTGACATTACAGCATATTACCTTGTGCCGAATTTAAGGAGTAAGATCGGTTATTATATGAGGTCACTACGGTCAAAAATAAAGTTATTGAGGGCAAATTTTTCAAAATCGGGCGTTGCATATATATGAGAACTATATCTGAATCGATTTGGATGATATTTTGCAGGTTTGGTAGATATTTCAGAAGGTTACTGTACGGTTAATAAATAAGGCTATTTAGACCAAATTTTCGAAAATCGGGCGATACATATATATGGGAGCTATAGCTAAATCTGGGTTTCGGTCAATTTTTGCAAATATACACCCAGAGAAGGAATATGATCACCTCAAACATATTTCAAGAGCAAAATGTTATTTTTGGATGGTGACCATATAGCATGTTTGACGCAATCATTTTATTTTCTCCGAAATTATGTATTTGATTTCGGCAAGCATGTTATGTTTGGCGAGAAAATTAAATTTTTGAGACAAACATGTTACATGGTCACCATCCAAATATAACATTTTGCTCCTGAAACATGTTTGAGGTGATCATATTCCTTCTCTGCGTGTAGTAAGTACTATAAAAAAATTAGATTTGGCAAACTTTGAGTAAGATCGCTTGATAAATAAGGGACTTATGACCAAATTTGAGAAAATCGGGCGATACATATATATGGGAGCTATATCTAAATCTGAACCAATTTCGATGAAATTTGGCATACTTAAAGGGTGGTCAATTGGATTACTTTGTAGCAAATTTGACGCGGATCGGTTAGTAAATGAACGCAATCGGACACCATTTATCGAAATCGGGCGATACATATATATGGGAGCTATATCTAAATTTGATCCGATTTTTTCCAAATTTAATAGCGTTTGTCCTTGTACCACAAAAAAAACGCCACATACCAAATTTCATCAAAATCGGTCAATAATTGCGACCGGAATCCTGTGGACAACAAATACATGGACGGACACCAAGCACTAGATCGACTCAAGAGGTGTTTCTAAGTCGATCGGTATATATTTTAAGGCTCTAAAATCAATATTTCTGGTAGCAATATTTTTTGACATATCAAAGTTTTATACCCTGACCACTATGTGGTTTAGGGTATAAAAATGATTAAATTTTCTATAGAATTAAAATTTTGACAAAATCTTCTATATAAATAAAGAATGCAAAATAATTTTTTTTTGGTAAAATGTTCTTCAAATTTTGTCAGATTATTATTTTGTTATAACTTTTATAGTTTCTTCTTCAAAGGAATTATAAATTAAAAATGCAAAACTATATATGACAATGATATTTTTTTAAGATTTTTTTAAACCTTTATTGGAAAGTTAATATTAATTGTTTTAAAAATAAGCCCTAAGAAAAAAGTGAAGACTTTGTTAGTAAGTCACCGACAACCATCCGACAATTTTGTTAATCAATTCTTATATTCTGCCGAAGTAGTTGCATCCAGGGCGGGGTACTTATAGCGTTCAAAATTTTAATATGTTCTGGATTCTGATAAAATTTCCCTGGCTCTAAATGGCCTCAGAAATTCTTTCTAATTTTCAATAGTATCCTTAGCTTCTTTTCTCCAACGATCATATGTACAGTACCCTTCCGATGCTGTAATGTAACTGGAAGCTGAGTGATGTGGCCCAGAGGCTCTCCGGTGTTCTACTGTATCCCGGAGCCGAGTGAGAGGCTGCCACTTCTAACTTCCTTAGCCTGAAAGCCACGAATATGCATTCGATGCTGTTGCAATAATCAGTACTAAGATTGTTCTTGCAGCTAATCGCAGTCGAAAAATTGCTTTCTGCAGAATTTTCTCACCCTATTTAGCTCCTTAGAACACAAGGCGTTTAAGTTTTCTCCCCTTGTTTTGCTCTAAATCGGCGCCACAGCTTTTTCGATGATCGGTACAATGCTAACATCATAAATGCCTAAACATCTTCCAAACGGAAATATGATTTCAAAAGTATTCACTGACTGGCATTACCGAATGAAGGGAAAATTGCGGGTTCAGGACGATTCAAAATGATTTAATACCATCTGACCCACATCAATTCACCAATGTGGTATCACAATGGACTGAATTGTCTAATGGCGATTTCGATTGGGAAAAAAGGTGCAACATTCTCGAAATTGATTGCAACATATCAAGGACACTGCCATAGATTTTGGATCCTTTATACCTCACAATATTATAAATTAATAACAATAACTTTAGAATTACACTATCATTTGGGCGAAATGTCAATTAGGGGAAAGGTAGTGTAACACCAAGGCAACATATTTTTTGCGAATCGAAAACGCCCTAAGTGAGCCTGATACATCGGGCTGCCACCTAACCTAACCCAACCTACATCAATAATAACTACTTGTACCAAGTCTGAAGTCGATAGATTATGGCGTTCGGAATTTAGCATGATTCCAACAGATAAACGGATGGACGGCCATCGCTACGTCGGATGGACAGCCATCGCTCTCAAACGTGGATACTCTGAGATAGTTGCAAAAAAATATTAAAAATGTAAGAAAGAAATGAGAATGGCTCAACAACTATCTTGGATTGGTTATTGTTACATCGTAGTTATACGAGGCTTCCAGGCTGAAGAAGTTATTGGCAGCCACTCACTCAGTTCTGGGACACATTTAACATCGGAGGGCCATTGGACAACATCACTTAGCTACCAGTTACATTCAGTTTCCATTCGTCTAGTAACTACCACGCAAAAACGGATCCATATCGTTCCCTAATTATATAAAACCTACAAATAAAGCGATCAATAGCGTTCGTCCTTGTACCAAAAAACGCCACATACCAAATTTTATTAAAATCGGTCAATAATTGCGACCGGAATCCTGCGGAAAACAAATACGAGGCTTCCAGGCTGAAGAAGTTATTGGCAGCCACTCACTCCATTCTGGGACATATTTGAACATCGTAGGACCATTGGACAACATCACTTAGCTCCCAGGTTCATTCAGTTTCCATTCGTCCAGTAACTACCACGCAAAAACGGATCCATATCGTTCCCTAATTATATAAAACCTCCAAATAAAGGGATTAATAGCGTTCCAAAAAACGCCACATATCAAATTTCATTAAAATCAGTCAATAATTGCGACCGGAATCCTGCGGACAACAAATACGAGGCTTCCAGGCTGAAGAAGTTATTGGTAGCCACTCACTCCGTTCTGGGACACATTTGAACATCGGAGGGCCACTGGACAACGTCACTTAGCTCCCAGTTATATTCAGTTTCCAGTAACTACCACGCAAAAACGGATCCATATCGTTCCTTAATTATATAAAACCTCCAAATAAAGCAATCTTTAGATTTTACTTCTTGAGGTAGCAAATTTCTTTCGATTTGGTTGAAATTTGATAAGTGATATCAAACACTTATCACTAACTACCATACATGGGAGCCACCGTGGAGCAATGGTTAGCATGTCCGCCTTGCATACACAAGGTCGTGGGTTCGATTCCTGCTTCGACCAAAAAGTTTTTCAACGGTGGATTATCCCACCTCAGTAATGCTGGCGACATTTCTGAGTGTTCAAAGCTTCTCTAAGACGTTTCACTGCAATGTAGAACGCCGTTCGGACTCGGCTATAAAAAGGAGGTCCCTTGTCATTGAGCTTAACATGGAATCGGACAGCACTCAGTGATAAGAGAGAAGTTCACCACTGTGGTATCACAATGCACTGAATAGTCTATGTGAGCCTGATACATCGGGCTGCCACCTAACCTAACCTAACTACCATGCAAAAATGGCTCCATACCGAACAATAATTACTATATTCATCCCCTTTGGTTGACATTCGAAGAGTAATGTCATTACTTGCCTTCTAATTGGCAATTCGGAGACATCATTGCTAATTATTATGATCTCGCATGAGTCTTACAACATCACAGTGGCAATTGAAGTGGCAGTACCGAATAATAAATGAAACACTTTAAATTTGTGTGAACTTCAACTTGAATATAAGATGTGATTTTTATCTCCTGACTCCAATGAAAAACGACACTTTCGGCCAACACGACATCAGTGAAGTAGTCAGTAAATGAAGGCAATTGACACAGATTCGAAATGGAAACAAACCGAAATACTTATCAATTCTTCAATATCTACCTACAGTTGTCTGAAGCTGACGAATCACTTTTTTTGTGTATAACGTCAACCCCCGCTAACTGCATGAGATGAATGGGCTCCTGAAAACTGAAATACTCAATGGTCATAAAAGACAAAACAAAATAACAGATCTTGAAATTAAACAATAATAATAATTACCAAGAAAAAGAAAAAAAAACACAAAACTTTAGTTATCTTTTCTTGAAGACAAAGGTAAACAGTAGTTTATTATTTTATGCAAATTTATTCCAGTCTTTCCTGATAGAAGAGAAGAGGTAGAAGTCGTCGTTATAGCTCTGCTTATTTTGAGGCAGGCAATCGACCTGTAAAATCAATTATTGAAAAATACATCGAAACAACTTAGACTTGGGGGATCATGAATCGACAACAAAATTGAGTTTTTTTTTTCATATGGGAAAGAATTCAAGTTTAGTTTTATTTGGGAGATTTTACAAGGCTCTGTGTTTTATAAATTTGAGGTCAACAATCTCCAAAGATTCTCATAAGCCAAAACAAATCATCTTAATTTGACGTTTAAGCAGGCGTTTTATAGTAGAAATGACCTTCTTCTCACATGTGCACACTAAATCCTCTTATAAATCAAAAATTTTGATTTCCTTGTCAGATTTGTAACTCCCAACAATAGAAATATGATCGTTTTTATTTTTTTGGCTGACATCCCTTTAGAAGATGTAAAGTTATAAGAAAGGAGATTTCGAATGATTACTATTGTAGAAAATATTCTAAATTGTCAAATTAAATTTTGTTAATCCCAAAATCAGTTCCGTAATAGGATGTTATCGTAGAGAATGATAGAAAATCGAAATAGTTGTGTGTGTGATGCTATTGACGAATTTCCTACTTCCAACCAATTTACAGTCTTATGGAGAATATCGCGTATTCTAGTACATACTATCCTTGACGTCGAAGCTGCCTATATTAGGTCATTCGATATTAGAATTTCGCTCAACAGCAAGATACACATCAAAACTTTGGTAAGTAATTGAGCTGAAAAACTGAATTTGAGCCACACCCCCAACAAATACTAAATGTACAAGAAAGTGATTAGGTTAGTTCTACCAAAAGCGTCAATAGTCTGGTGGATGTCAGTGCACACAAAAAAAAAATTTCTGATTCAATCACGAAATTAATTGATCCAATTAATTTTTAATTGAAATGTCTTCAATCACAAAAATGATAGTATCAATTAAAAAATTAATTGAAAATCAATTAAAAATTTAATTGATCCAATTAAAAAATTAATTAATACTATTATTTTTGTGATTGATTTTTGTTTCAATTAAAAAATTTGTTGAATCGATTAAATTTTTAATTGAATATTTTTTAAAACACAATTAAAATTTTAATTGGAAAAATTTTCGTGAATTTTTTTTTGTGTGTGGAACAGAAAAACAACATTAGAATTTAAGAAAGGGGTTCTCGTCAGTGGGGTCACGATAATGGTAAAAAAAAACATTGTTATAGATGCGATAACGATAAGGATAATAGAAAAATGAATGGAAATGTGAAACATGAAGAACTCTCAGAGGTTAATATGGGTAGAAGAGACAGATGAAGCAGGAACTGTGACAGTATGTGTTGGATATAAAATACTGACTCCAGGAAGGCTGTTCCGGACTCCACAACGGGTGTGGCTGTCATGGCGGCGATAACGCTGAGAATGATGGAAGAATGAATTGAAATATGAAAGTTGAAGAACTCTCAGAGGTTATTAGGAGAATGGTGATAGAAGTGGCGGAAGGATAAATTTGAGAATAATGGCAGTGATAAATTTGAGAATAATGGAAGAATGGATTTAAATATGATACATGACGAATTCTCAGTGATTAATAGGAGTGGAAGTTAATAGGGTGGTAAGTCATGGCTGTAGTAGAAGTCATGGCTGTAACCGTTGAGCACAAGTAAAATAAATGGTCCTTGAGATTTTGAACTATCGAATATATACTGGCTGCTATGGCTGAGATAGAAGGGTGGTAGAAGAACAGAAGAAGAAGAAAGGTGGTAGAAGCGTCAGCAGTAGCTGTAACCCACTACTTAATTCCAAACAGGTTAAAACAATAACCTGTAACATGTGACTGTAACCATTGAATATAAGTTACAGCCGCCAGAAAAATGGTCCTAGAAATTTTGAACTACAGAACGTATATGGCTGCCATGGTGAAGATACAGATGGAGCAGAAATCACCTACATTGAGTGAACTTCTTTTACCACTCATTGCTGGCCGATTCTATATTTATTTCAATGACAACACGCAAAGAAAAAAAACGTTTGGAAAACGTGTACCGAAAACGTTTTTCTTTTGTTAGAGTTTTTTGAATTGCTTCGAAAAGTATACACTTTTAACACCAAAAAAATTCGTTTGTTACAAAATTTTTATTTTTTCAATAAAAAAAGTTATTTTTGAACCAACAACACAGTCCATTTCGTTTATATCAAACACTGTTCTTTTCTAAATTTAGGTCTTTAATAAGACACATTTTACAGTTCATAGTAAAAATGTAATATAGTAGAATGTCATGTTGAAAATTTTTTCGGAATCTTCCGATCATATCTGGAATATATGTAAAAAAAAAAAAAAAAAAACTTTGGTCGAAGCAGGGATCGAACCCACGACCCTTGGCATGCAAGTCAGACGTAACAACCACTGCTCCACGGTGCCCAACTAAATGTATTTTTCTGTTAAATAAACTTTGTTTAATCGGCTCGTGGGCGCCGCAAGCTATGCTATATAAATATAACTTTGTTATATGGGTAATTGTCTATTGATGACAATAACGGCTACATGGCTCAGTGGATAGTGTGTTGGCTTACAAATTGCATGGTCCGCGGTTCGATTCTCCGTCCAGGCGAAAGGTAAAAAAAAATTTAAAAATTTATAAAATCGTATAATTTCTTCTACATTGTTTGTGTTACAGGAAAAGGTGCTAAGAACTAAAAAACTTCGTGCAAGTGGGAAAGATGTGAGGGAAAATGCAATTAGCCAGAAAAAAATTTTTTTGAGTTAGTCTTAATGAAATTGTTTTTACATCCTGGAAAAGAATAAACGTTTATCACAAAAAAAATATAATTTTCTTCCAAATACACTTCCTTTCAACGAAAAGCAAATGAGAAACGAACTTTGTTTGTCTAAAATTTCGTTTGGGAGGAAAGAATTATTTTTTTGCGTGAAGAGACCTCCTTCTTATAGCCGAGTCCGAACGAAGTTCAACATTGCTGAGAGGAGATAATCCACAGCTGAATAAACGTTTGATGTTTGGTCGAATCAAGAATGAAAGAACGCAATAAAATTGAGAGAATAAAAGAGAATTGCGTCTTGACCTTACTTCAATTCTCCATTTCTTTGGTTCGGAATCAAAACCAAAATCATTATTCTAACATCTTTGGAACCGGGCATGCTTTTTTCAGTGTAGGTTAGGTTAGGTTAGGTTAGGTTATGTGGCAGCCCGATGTATCAGGCTCACTTAGACTATTCAGTCCATTGTGATACCACAGTGGTGAACTTTTCTCTTATCACTGAGTGCTGCCCGATTCCATGTTAAGCTCAATGACAAGGGACCTTCTTTTTATAGCCGAGTCCGAACGGCGTTCCACATTCCAGTGAAACCACTTAGAGAAGCTTTGAAACCCTCAGAAATGTCACCAGCATTACTGAGGTGGGATAATCCACCGCTGAAAAATTTTTGGTGTTCGGTCGTAGCAGGAATCGAACCCACGACCTTGTGTATGCAAGGCGGGCATGCTAACCATTGCTCCACGGTGGCTCCCATTTTGTCAGTGTAAGAATCATGAACGATCAGAGCAATAGGAAATAATACTGTGCGATCGCGAACCATTTTAGAGTGTAATACTTGGGAGAGTTATAGGGACTTTGGGGATGATAAGTTAAACAACTATATACGGCCTTAAGTTCGGCCAGACCGCAGCTTATCCACCCTCCACCATGGATTGCGTAGAAACTTCTTCTAAACACTGCCATCCACAATCGAATTACTTGAGTTGCGGTAACGCTTGACGATGGCAAGGTATCTTAAAACCTCCTAACACCGTCTTCTAAATTACAAGGTAGTAAATACGTTGTATATATTAAATTAAAAAAGACCGATTAAATACGTATATAATTCAGTGTGATAAAATTTTTTATTGAAATAAAATTTTGACAAAATTTGCTATAGAAATAAAATTTGGACAAAATTTTCTATAGAAATAAAGTTTTGACACAATTTTCTATAGCAATGAAAATTTAACAAAATTTTCTATAGAAATAAAATTTTAACAAAATTATCTGTAGAAATAAAAATTTGACAGAAACTTTTACTGAAGACTGTCATCCACAATCGAATTACTTGGGTTGCGGTAAAACTTGCCGATGGCAAGATTTCTTAAAACTATTTAACACCGTCTATTAAATTGTATGTTAGTCCATACTGGGTACATATTAAACAAAAAAGGTAAATATAGGTATATTGTTAAACAAAAAAGTCGATTAAATACGTATATAATTCTGTTTGACAACATTTTCTATAGAAAAGAAATTTTGACAAAATTTTCTATAGAAATAAAATTATAACACAATTTCCTATAGAAAAAATTTTGACATAATTTTCTATAGACATACAATTTTGACAAAATTTTCTATAGAAATTAAAGTTTGACAAAATTTCGTATTGAAATATAATTTTGACAAAATTTTCTATAGAAATAAAGTTTTGACAAATTTTTTTATAGAAATAAAATTTTGACAAAATTCTCTATAGAAATAAAATTTTAACAAAATTTTCTATAGAAATAAATTTTTGGCAAAATTTTCTATAGAAATAAACTTTTGACAAAATTTTCTATAGAAATGAAATTTAAAAAAAAAAATTATAGAAAAAAAAATTTACAAAATTTGCTATATAAACAAAATTTTGACGGATTTTTGGTAGATTATTTTTGGCTCTAGTGGCAACCATGATTATGAACCAATATGGACCAATTTTTGTGTGATTGGGGATCGGCTATATAACTATAGAACGATATGGACAAATTTTGGCATACTAACACCACGTTCCAAATATGAACCGGATCGGATGAATTTTGCTCCTCCAAGAGCCTCTGGAGGAGAAGATTGATTTTTGAATGAATATAATTTTATTGAAAAAAAAATTATTGACGATTGACATATATTTCAATTCAAGTAAATGTTGCTATGTTACTATCAAGAAACCAAATTAAAATTTTCAAAGTAATAAGTTGGCAAAGTTAAAACAAGTCATTTACTACACAGGCTAATGTAGTCCAAGTGGGCACCACAGGTTTATATGGGGGCTATATATAATTATGGACCGATGTGGACCAATTTTTGCATGGTTGTTAGAGACCACATATCAACACCATGTACGACATTTCAGCCGGATCGGATGAAATTTGCTTCTCTTTGAGGCTCCGAAAGCCAAATCTGGGGATCGGTTTATATAGGGGCTATATATAATTATGGACCGATGTGGACCAATTTTTGCATGGTTGCTAGAGACCATATACCAACAGCAAGTACCAAATTTCAGCAGGATCGGATGAAATTTGCTTCTCTTTGAGGCTCCGAAATCCAAATCTGCTGGACCGTTTATATGGGGGCTATACGTAAAAGTGGACCGATATGGCCCATTTGCAATACCACCCGACCTAAATCAATAGCAACTACTTGTGCCAAGTTTCAAGTCGAAAGCTTGTTTCGTTCGGAAGTTAGCGTGATTTCAACAGACGGACGGACTGACATGCTCAGATCGACTCAGTATTTCACCACGACCCGGAATATATATACTTTATGGGGTCTTAGAGCAATATTTCGATGTGTTACAAACGGAATGACAAAGTTAATATACCACCCCATCTTATGGTGGAGGGTATACAAATAGGATGATATGGTCCTAAATCAGACTATGGAATTGGATACAAATACCAGCCCAGAGACCACACAAAGACATTTTTCCAATGTGTAGTTGTGTCTGTTAGAATTTTAGTACACTGAAAAATATTGTCATGAATTTCTCTGATATAAAGTTTTTTTCATTGTCCAAAAGTCCATAAAATGGAATCATTTTGTCCTTATAGTTAAGTGATTCGACTTAGAATTAGGTATATTAATATGAAAAAAAAATTTTTTTTTTACAAGATTAATTTGGCTATAATAAAGGGTGGTTAAAATTTCAAGGGTCGATGTTGATTTTGAATAAAGCACAAATTGTTTAGGAAATTATTGTAATTTTATTTTATTATGATATATTGGTATTACTCAATTATGTATGGAACAAAATATCGGCCAAATGGGCGCCGCGACCTCGGTGGCACACCTTCATCCTATGGTCCAAATTTTCGATGACGCTGAGGCATAATGGAGGTTCTATGCCATTAATGTGCCGAATTATCTCATCCTTTAGCTCTTAAATTGTTGCTGGCTTATCGACGTACATCTTTTCTTTCAAATAACCCCAAAGCAAACAGTCCAACGGTGTCAAATCACATGATCTTGGCGGCCAATTGACATCGCCATTACGTGAGATAATACGGCCACTGAATTTGTTGCGCAAAGAGCCATTGTTTCGTTAGCTGTGTGGCAAGTGGCACCGTCCTGCTGAAACCACATATCGTCCACATCCATATCTTCCAATTCGGGCCATAAAAAGTTCGTTATCATCTCACGATAGCGAACACCATTCACAGTAACTGCCTGACCGGCCTCATTTTGGAAAAAATACGGTCCGATGATGCCGCCAGCCCATAAATAAACCGCACCAAACAGTCACTCTTTGTGGGTGCATTGGTTTTTCGACAATCACTCTTGGATTCTCATTCGCCCAAATGCGGCAATTCTGTTTATTGACGAATCCACTGAGGTGAAAATGTGCCTCATCACTGAAGATGATTTTCTTCGAAAATTGACCCATTCACGACGTCCATGGTTCAAATTGAATAAGTCTGAAATAGAGAAATGTCAAATAAAATTCGGAAAAAAAACTTGGCGTTTAGGTGTGGTTCACATTCAACATCGGGCCTTACAATTTATTCACCCTTTAGTTTTGAAAAAGTTTTCGAAATTAATGACATTTTGTTTAAATATGTTGAATTTTTGTATCCTGACTACAAAGCAAAATAGTATTTAAAATATGAATTTTTTTTCAACACTTTATTTTAAAGACTACTATACTTGAAAACTATATCCTGATTTCAACAGACATATATACATGGCCACATAACCTTGGTATTTTCCTTTGATCGTGAGTATATGGTTGAAAATTGGTACTTGAATATGCTTCGAAAACTCTAGAAACTTTAATTTGTGTTCACTCTTCTCTGGCAACACCCTTTTCCCAAAGATCCCAATCAAATTTATGGTCTACTGAAACACTCCCATCTACTTCCATCCAAATAAGGCAAATGATCTACAATTCAAGGTTTCCGCTTATTATCAATAAGAGGCACTGCACAACACAACACAATTGAACTGACATAAGTAACAGATTTAAAGGCGGTACAATGAGCATTGGTACTCGTATATCGTGTGGATGGATTTACATCGATTTGTGATTTCATGTTTAATCACAATATTTTGTTATTTAAGCCTGTCAGGTGTCTAATTCCCTATGTCAATGTCATTGGAAATGCAAACACAAATTGAAATCAAACCATATTCAAATTGCTTGCTGATGGAACGAAACCTAAAGTTTCGTAGTGTAATGAGAGAGCTCTTTGGTAATTTCAATATTAGTTACTGGATTGGCAAGCAGTCTCATTTGAATCCATGTGAATGTCTGAACAAATGTCTTTAATGATTTTGTATCGTTCGAACATAAAGACCAGTAAACCAGTGGTTGAATGTATTGATAAATATTAAATAGTTTTAGTTTAGTCGATTTTCAATTAATTAGAATTTTAAAGATATTGGAGATAGAAAATCAAGTTAAATTATTCCATACATTTAAAATTCACATGTGAAATAAAAAACTAATTGCTAAAGGTGTCAACAGCATTTGTTGTTACAGGACCAGAGAACATTTTTATACAGTCATGAAGTAATGATTCGAAATATAGTTTAGAAACCCCATTAAAGTTTATATATTCTTGATTGTTACAACATCGTTATGTCATTCTAGTCCAATCACATTAACTGCAATTTAATAGTAACTCTTATTTAAAGCAATACATTGACATAGTTATAGGTGGAGCCGTTCCAAAACGAAATCCTTATATGCAAAATTTTTATCTATAGAACAATGAGAAAGAAATATTCACATAATATGAAAGATTACGCAACTAAATTTTTGGATACAAATTATGAAATATTAAAGACAAATGAAGACATTTTTATACAAGGTCAAAATCTTTGCTTTATAATTTTTATAACCTCCACCATAGGATGTGGGGTATACTAACTAACTGACATTCCGTTTGTAACACATCAAAATATTTGTCTCAAACCCCATAAACTATATGATCTCTGGTCGTGGTACAATTCTGAGTCGATCTGACGATGTCCGTCCATCCATCTGCAAAATAAATGCCGAATATTATCGGTAAAACAGAAAAACATTTCAGACGCAGATCATATGTCAGGTAATGTATAAAGGAATCCCGATATTTTGGGCTCTCTTAGAAAATTCAGTCCATTGTGAAAACACATTGGTATACTTCTCTTTTATTACTGAGTGCTGCCAAAATCCATGTTTAGCTCAATAACAAGGGGTCTCATTTTTATAGCTGTGTCACATTACAGTAAAACTACTTAAAGAAGCTTTGAAAGACTCAGAAATATCACCAGCATTGCTGAGAGAGGATAATCCATCGGTGAAAACTTTTGGTCTTTGGTCGAAACTGGATTTGAACTCACGACCATGTGTATGCAGAGCGGGCATGCTAACCATTGCAACACGGTGGCAACAGACCATGGACATTCCACTAGGACTCAGCATGCGCCGACCATGACTAAAAATAGGAGGTCAAAATCTCCCTATATCAATCCGTTGGACTTTTTGCGCGTTAAGGTCAATACTATGTTCGCTTTTCGCGTTAAAATTTTCGCGATTACTTTATTAAAACAGTTCAATATAAAGCAGATAAATTATCTCAATTGAAGCGCAGTTTCTTAGGTTAGGTTGGGTTAGGTTTGTTTTCATTTTCAATTTTGATTATTTAAGGAAAAGTAATCGCGAAAATAAAGTGGTTTCAACTGGAACTGGACATTTGCGTGCAGCATGTGATGGCTTTGTCGGTCATTTGAAGGACATACTTTGTGCCAAAAGAAGCCAATATAAACTGATGTCAAAAATATTTGTTTTGCTTATGAATAAAAACAAGTATATACTGCCGTAAGTTCGGCCAGGCCGAAGCTTATGTACCCTCCACCATGGATTGCGTAGAAACTTCTACTGAAGACTGTCATCCACAATCGAATTACTTGGGTTGCGGTAAAACTTGCCGATGGCAAGATTTCTTAAAACTATTTAACACCGTCTACTAAATTGTATGTTAGTCCATACTGGGTACATATTAAACAAAAAAGGTAAATATAGGTATATTGTTAAACAAAAAAGTCGATTAAATACGTATATAATTCTGTTTGACAACATTTTCTATAGAAAAAAATTTTGACATAATTTTCTATAGACATACAATTTTGACAAAATTTTCTATAGAAATTAAAGTTTGACAAAATTTCGTATTGAAATATAATTTTGACAAAATTTTCTACAGAAATAAAATTTTGACAAAATTTTCTATAGAAATTAAAGTTTGACAAAATTTCCTATTGAAATATAATTTTGACAAAATTTTCTACAGAAATAAAATTTTGACAAAATTTTCTATAGAAATAAAATGTTGACAAAATTTTCTATAGAAATAAAATTTTTTTTCGTTTTGTTTGTTATTATTGGCTTCTCTTCAATCGTTATTGTTGTTTTTTTGTTTTTTGATCTCAGCTTAAAGCCATGCATTGACTAAGCTACAAGTGTAGCTTAACCAACAGAGGAAAAGTATGCTTGTCAAATTTATTTGGGCAAAGCCCTATAGACTGCAAGATGGTTGGATGTACAGCTGTTTCGGAATTACCACATTCCTCATCAGCATCCTCTACTTGCAGCAAAACTATCAACCAATTATCAGAATAAATTCGGGTAATTCACTCAACCCAACGTGAACTACACTTGAACCTCCCGAAAAAGGGTTTGATAGTCGGCTACTGCCTAAACAAATTTGCCAGCATATCTCTTTTCCTTTGCCAAACTCAAATCATCGATTTGTATGTATTTGGCTGGGTTTGTTTTTGAGCGTGCTTCCTCTATCTTCATTCGTTTTGTTTGTTATTATTGGCTTCTCTTCAATCGTTATTGTTGTTTTTTTGTTTTTTGATCTCAGCTTAAAGCCATGCATTGACTAAGCTACAAGTGTAGCTTAACCAACAGAGGAAAAGTATGCTTGTCAAATTTATTTGGGCAAAGCCCTATAGACTGCAAGATGGTTGGATGTACAGCTGTTTCGGAATTACCACATTCCTCATCAGCATCCTCTACTTGCAGCAAAACTATCAACCAATTATCAGAATAAATAAAATTTTGACAAAATTTTCTATAAAATAAATTTTTAACAAAATTTTCTATAGAAATAAAATGTTGACAAAATTTTCTATAGAAATAAAATTTTGACAAAATTTTCTATAGAAATAAAATGTTGACAAAATTTCCTATAGAAATAAAATTTTAACAAAATTCTTTATAGTAATAAAATTTTGACAAAATATTCTAAAGAATAAAATTTTGAAAAAAAATTCTATAGAAATTAAATTTTGACAAAATTTTCAATATAAAATTTCGACAAAATTTTCTATAGAAATTAAATTTTGAAAAATTTTTCTATAGAAGTAAAATGTTGAGAAAATTTGTAGTAAATTTTGACAAAATTGTCTATGGTAGTAAATTCTGACAAATTTTTCTATAGAAATAAAATGTTGACAAAATTTTCTATAGTAATAAAATTTTGATAAAATTTTTTATAGAAATAAAATTGTGACAAAATTTTCTATAGTAGTAGATTTTGGCAAAATTTTCTATAGAAATAAAATTTTGACAAAATTTTCTATAGAAATAAAATTTTGATAAAATATTTTAGAGAAATTAAATTTTCTATAGAAATAAATTTTTGACAAAATTTTGTATAGAAATAAATTGTTGACAAAATTTTCGATAGTAATAAATTTTGACAAATATTTCTATAGAAATAAAATATTGACAAAATTTTTTTATAGTAATACAATTTTGACAAAATTTTGTATAGAAATAAAATTTTAACAAAATTTTCTATAGAAATAAAATGTTGACTAAATTTTATATAGAAATAACATTGTGACAAAATTTTCTATAGAAATAAAATTTTGACAAAATTTTCTATAGAAAAAAAATTTTGACAACATTTTCTTTAGAAATAAAATTTTGGCAAAATTTTCTATAGAAATAAAATTTTTTATAGAAATAAAATTTTGACAAAATTTTTTATAGAAATAAAATCTGTGGCGATATGGACCAATTTTTGTGCGATTGGGGATCGACTATATATAACTGTAGACCAATTTTGGCATGGTTGCTAGCAGCCATATACTATCGCAATGTACCAAATTTCAAACTAATCTGATGAATTTTGCTCCGGAGGTCAAATCTGGGGATCGGTTTATATCAAGGCTACATATAATTATGGCCCGAGATGGACATTTTGGGTGGTTATTACAGACCATATAATAACACGACATACCAAATTTCAACCGGATCGGATGGATTGTGCTTCTCCAAGATGCTCCGGAGGTGAAATCTGGGTATCGGTTTATATGGGGGCTATATATATGGACCGATATGGACCAATTTTTGGAAGGGTGTTAGATAAGATATACTAACACCACGTACCAAATTTCAACCGGATCGGAGGAATTTTGCTCCTACAAGAGTCTCCGGAGGTCAAATCTGGGGATCGATTTATATGGGCCGATGGGCACCAATTATGGGCCGATGGGGACCAATTTTTGCATGGTTGTTAATGACCATATTCTAACGCCACGTACCTAATTTCAACCGTATCGGATGAAATTGGCTTCTCTAAGAAGCTCCGCAGTTCAAATTTGGGGATCGGTTTATATGGGGGCTATATATAATAAGGGGCCGATATGGACCAATTTTTGCACGGTTGTTAGAGACCATATACTGATACCACGTACTAAATTTCAACCGGATCGGATGAAATTTGTTGCTCTAAGCCAAATCTGGGGGTCGGTTTATATGGGGCTTTACGTAAAAGTAATCCAATAAGGCCCACTACATCAATAGAAACTGCTTACGCCAAGTTTCAAGTCGATAGCTGGTTTCGTTCGGAAGTTAACGTGATTTCTACTGACGGACGGACGGACATGCTTAGATCGACTCAGATTTCACCACGACCCAGAATATATATACTTTATGGGGTCTTAGAGCAATATTTCGATGTGTTACAAACGGTGTGCTCCCTCCTCCTATGGTGGAGGGTATAAAAATTGATAGCGACTCAGACTAAGTTTTTGATATGTTACAACTGAATCACAAAGTTAGTATACCCCCATCCGATGATGGAGAATGTAAAAATCGATTGTATTTGCCACGACTCAATTAATGTCAGTATCCATTAGATAATTTCAGTTCAGTCTATAATAACAGACATGTTACAATTTCCAGATTTCATAAACAATGAAGATTCTTCTTTTTATTTCATATGACTAACACCATCAACTACCTTTTGCCTATTCTATTATTTGTTCATCGGAAACCATTTATCTTTAGCATACCTGCATGTAGAATGTCTTAAATCAATAAGGGTTTAAGATCAAAGACAATCCAAGACAAAAGTCAAATTGGAAAGATCAAAAACATATTTCAAATTGAACCACTTCAACATAAAATAGAAAAAAAGCCCGAAGCGTATGTATTACATGTCATTTTGAGGTCAATTCTTTATTTATTTAACCTTTTTTCATGTCTTCAACAATAATAAATAAATAATCATATGAAGCACACACTTGTTTAAACTCTGTGCAACAAAATGAATCTAACAACCAACTTGCCATCGAATAGCAACGAGCACATGACATATTTAAGAGACCTAGGTGAAGCAACATAAAATATCAGCCAATATTCACATTCACATTTGATCGATCGTACATATGTACATATATCTAACAATTGCCAACAATTTCAAGCCTTGTCATTACTTTGTTTAAATATTTGTACAACAAATAAATATTTCGGAATTTTCTTATTGCTTCTCATTTTTTGTTTGTTTCGGGCTCCTAGGATTGATTCGAAACAAATAATAAAAAAATACAAATAAATTCAAGCTTAATCATAGTACAAAAGCAAGCAATGAAACGGGTCGATCTATAAAAATCTATCTATAATAATAGCCTCAAGTCTTTACGGCCAGCTATATATAAAAAACGCTAAAGTTTTGTATGGCTGAAGAAAAAAAAAAACATCAAACATCAACTTTATCGTCTTATGGGCATTTTGTCTGGTAAAGACCAAATGCAAATATGGCAACACGACATATGTCAAAAATTTGACATATTCACATGCTTAAGCGCAAACGCAATAATAACAACAACCACAACGACGTCAGCGTAACAGCACACGATATGACCACATCAACAACAAAAGCATAGGTTGAAGCACAAAGAGCTGTAGGTACCGGCAATTGTAGTTAATATTCGCCCGTTAGAGACTCATTACCCAAGCGTATGTTTTATAGGGTATAACGAACTTTTCGTTAAATGTGATAAAATATAATAACATACACGAGGTTAGGTTACAGTAGAAGTATTTTGCCCTAGGCTCACTCAGTAATCAACATTACTTAGAGATATAAACCATTGCAAATGCAAATGGGCCATATCGGTCCACTTTTACGTATAGCCCCCATATAAACGGACCCCCAAATTTGGCTTGCAGACCCTTTAAAAGAACTAAATTCCATCCGATCCATCTGAAATTTGGTACATGGTGTTAGTATATGGTCTTCAACAACTATGCAAAAATTGGTCCACATCGGTCCATAATTATATATAGCCCCCATATAAACCGATCCCCCGATTTGGCTTGCGGAGCCTCTAAGAGAAGCAAATTTCATCCGATCCAGCTGAAATTTGGTACATGGTATTAGTATATGGTCTTCAACAACCATGCAAAAGTTGGTCCGCATCGGTCCTTAATTATATATAGCCCCCATATAAACCGATCCCCCGATTTGGTTTTTGGCACCTCTAAGAGAAGCAAATTTCATCCGATCCGGCTGAAATTTGGTACATGGTGTTAGTATATGGTCTTCAACAACCATGCAAAAATTGGTCCGCATCGGTCCTTAATTATATATAGCCACCATATAAACCGATCCCCCGATTTGGTTTTTGGCACCTCTAAGAGAAGCAAATTTCATCCGCTCCGGCTGAAATTTGGTACATGCTGTTAGTATATGGTCTTCAAAAACCATACAAAAATTGGTCCACATCGGTCCATAATTATATATAGCCCCCATATAAACCGATCCCCCGAATTGGCTTGCGGGGCCTCTAAGAGAAGCAAATTTCATCCGATCCGGCTGAAATTTTGTACATGGCGTTAGTATATGGTATCTAACAACCATGCAAAAATTGGTCCACATCGGTGCATAGTTATATATAGCCCCCATATAAACTGATCACCATATTTGACCTCCGGAGCCTCTTGGAAGACCAAAAGACAACTAATTCAGTTGATATTTGGTACGTGGTGTTAATATATGGCCTCAAACACCCATGCAAAAATTGGTCGTAATCGGTCCATAAATATATAAAAACTCCCATATAAACCCATCCCCAGATTTGACCTCCGGAACCCCTTGGAAGAGCAACATTCATCCGATTCGGTACGTGATGTTAGTATATGGTATCCAGCAACCATACAAGAATTGGTTCATATCAGTCCATAATTATATATAGCCCCCATATAAACTGATCCCCAGCTTTGACCTCCGGTGCCTTTTGGAGATGCAAAATTCATCCGATCTGGTTGAAATTTGGTACCTGGTGGAAGTATATGATATTAAACAACCATGCAAATAGTGGTCCATATTAGTCCATAGTCATATATAGCCCCCATATAAACCGATCCCGAGATTTGGTTTTGGAGCCTCCTGGAGGAGCAAATTTCATCCGAGTCAGTTGAAATTTGGTACATTGTGCTAGTATATGGCCGTTAACAACCATGCCTAACTAGGTCCATATCGGTCTATAGTTATATATAGCCCTCAGATAAATCGATCACCAATCACACAAAAATTGGTCCATATCAAGTTCATAAATGTATATAGCCCCCATATAAGCGACCCCCATATATCAATTCTAGATTCCTATGTACCGTGCAAAAGTCCATATCGATTCGTAATTATTTGTAGCCCTAGCTACACATACCTTTTTTGTCTAATATATACCACAAATGGACTAACTCACAATTTAGAAAACGATGTTAAGAAGTTTTGAGATTCCATAACCCAAGTATTTCGATTGTGGATGACAGTCTTTCGTAGAAGTTTCTACGCAATCCGTGGTGGAGGGTACATAAGATTCGGCCTGGCCGAACTTACGGCCATATATACTCGTTTTGTAATTTAAAAACTTATTTCAGTATTTGTAATATTATACATTTTATCTCTCTTATTATCGAAATTTTTTTTGGGTGTATAAATATCCCTTGAATTGTAAATATGAGAAAACTTACAATGAACTTTGATAGTGTGACCTGAAACGAAAATTAAAATTTTTTAAAGATATTTAATTTACAGAATTTTTTTTCAAAATTTTGTTTTCTATAGACATTGTTTGTCAAAATTTTGTTTTCTATAGACATTGTTTGTCAAAATTTTATTTCTATAAAAAGCGTGGTCAAAATTTTATTTCCATAGAAAACTTTGTCAAAATTTTATTTCTATAGAAAACTTTGTCAAATTTTTATTTCTATAGAAAATTTTGTAAAAATTTTATTTCTATAGAAAAATTTGTAAAATTTTATTTCTATATAAAATTTTGTCAAAATTTTATTCATATAGAATATTTTGTCAAAAATTTATTTCTATAGAAAATTTTGTCAAAATTTTATTTTTATAGAAAATTGTGTTACATTTTTATTTCTGTAGAAATTTTTGTCAAAATTTTATTTCTATAGAAAATTATGTCATATTTTATTTCTAGAGAACTTTTTTTTTTAATTGTACTGCTATGGAAAATTTTGTTTCTATAGAAAATTTTGTCAAAATTTTATTTCTGTAGAAAATTTTGTCAAAATGTTATTTCTATAGAAAATTTTGTCAAAATTTTATTACTATAGAAAATTTTGCCAAAATTTTATTTCTGTAGAAAATTCTGTCAAAGTTTTATTTCTGTAGAAAATTTTGTAAAAATTTCATTTCTATAGAAACTTTTGTCAAAATTTTATTTCTATAGAAAGTTTTATCATAAACCTTTCTTCGGAGGGTTCAGGTGTGGTTCACTTTGGGTTTAGTGAATAACCCGAATTTATTCTGATAATTGGTTGATAGTTTAGCTGCAAGTAGAGGATGCTGATGAGGAATGTGGTAATTCCGAAACGTGCGTCCATCCAAGCATCTTGCAGTCTATAGGGCTTTGCCCTAATCAATTTGACAAACATTCTTTTCCTGGGTTGGTTAAGCTACTTTGTAGTTTAGTCAACACAATGGTTTTAAAGCTGAGATCAAAACAAGAAATAAAATTTGTTTCTATAGAAAATTTTGTCAAAATTTTATTTCTACAGAAAATTTTATTTCTGTAGAAATTTTTGTTAAGATTTTATTTCTATAGAAAATTATGTCACGTTTTTATTTCTAGAGAAAATTTTTGTCAAAATTGTACTACTATGGGAAATTCTATTTCTATAGAAAATTTTGTCAAAATTTTATTTCTGTAGAAAATTTTGCCAAAATTTTATTTCTAGAGAATATTTTGTCAAAATTTTATTCTGTATTTTTGTGTATTGTTGACCTATTTTATGATTATTCTGATTATTAATTTTATTCGGCTTGAGGTCATAGAAACAATCGATTATTGATTTGTTTTAATATTTATTTCCAATATTTCGGTTAGTGCCACTAACCATCTTCTGGGATTTTGTATCTAACTTGAGTTCTCGTGCTGCTGTTCATTTCGCAAGTGTACGGTGACTTGCGAAACGAACAGTGTACGGTGACTTGCGAAACGAACAGCAGCACAAGAACTCAAGTTAGATACAAAATCCCAGAAGATGGTTAGTGGCACTAACCGAAATATTGGAAATAAATATTAAAACAAATCAATAATCGATTGTTTCTATGACCTCAAGCCGAACAAAATTAATAATCAGAAATTTTATTTCTATAGAAAATTTTGTCAAAATTTTATTTCTATAGAAAATTTTTCAAAATTTTATTTCTATAGAAAATTTTTTCAAAATTTTATTTCTATAAAAATTTGGGATTGCTTTGCCTACAGAAATCTGCAATTATCAGTGCCCAACTGGACAGTAACCACATTTACGTCTATGACTAACGAGGTGAGAAAGAACTAGAAATTGACATTAGTAGCCAAAGAATTCCCACTTCTGCAGTAAGCTTTTGGAATTAGTTTTCAAAACAATGGTAGTATAATAAGATCCTGAAAGTATTTATCGGCAACTAATTGGAGATGTTCCTATAAGCCTATGAACACCCAAAAAAAAGTGAACCCACCATAGAAAAAAATGTAGGTTTATTTTAGAAAAATTTAACTAAAATAGTTTTCTAATTGCAACATGTTACAAATAAGTTTATAATTTTTGTCAAATTGAAGAAAATTTTTTAAAAATAATTAATTTTTTTCTGTTGTTTAAGAAAATTTCATATGTTGAAAGAAAAAAATGGATTTAAATATTGTTAAAATGTCTTTAGCGCTGTACGAAGTTCAAGACAAGTAAAATTTTAGTAAAATTTACTCATTTGAGAGACTTATGAACTCAATTTAAGCAAACTTGTGTCATTTTAAGAAAATATGAACTAATTTATTTTTTAGTAAAATTGTGCACTATATTTGTATACAACTTTTTTTCTTATTTTTAGTTCACGTCATTGAAGTTAGCAAAAAATTATTCAAATAAGGAACATTTACTCATATTGTGCAAAATTTAACTAAAATCGACTAATCTTCATGAACTAAAATAAAGTTCAATTGGCATTAGAGCCCCTTTTTTCTGGGTGAATGGATTGACCTCCCAGCGATTAGCGATAACGTTTTTCACAGTTGGTAGAATTCTAAAAAATTTTAAGTTTTTTACTATGTGGTAGATTGGTAGAATTTATCCCCTCAATAAAATGAGATTAATAAAATTTTGAGAAAACTTCATAAAGAAATAAAATTTTGAGAAATTTTCCTATAGAAATGAAATTTTGACAAACTTTTCTATAAAAAAAAATTTGAGAAAATATTATATAGAAATAAAATTTTGACAAAAATATTTTATAGGAATAAAATTTTGACAAAAATTTTCTATAGAAATAAAAGTTTGACAAAAATATTTTATAGGAATAATATTTTGACAAAAATTTTCTATAGAAATAAAATTTTGACAAAAATATTTTATGTAGTTTAGTCAATGCATGGTTTTAAGCTGAAATCAAAAACAACAACAACAATGACTAAAGAACAAAACCAACAATAACAAAACAAAACGAATAAAATTTTGACAAAAATTTTCTATAGAAATAAAAGTTTGAGATAAATTTCTATAGAAACACAATTTTCACAAAATTTGCTATTGAAATAAAATTTTGACAAAATTTACGATAGATATAAAATTTTGGCAAAATTTTCTATAAACATAAAGTTGTGAGAAAATTTTCTGTAGAAATTAAATTTTGAGAAAATGTTCTATAAAAATAAAATTTTGAGAAAATTTTCTATAGAATTAAAATATTTTATCAAAATTTTTTATGGAAATAAAATTTTGACAAAATTTTCTATAGAAATAAAATTTTGACAAAATCTATGATAGAAATAAAATTTTCACAAAATTGCAATAGAAATAAAATTTTGACAAAATTTACGATGGATATAAAATTTTATCAAAATTTTTTATGGAAACAAAATTTTAAGAAATTTTTCTGTAGAAATAAAATTTTGAGCAAATTTTCTTTAGAAATAAAATTTTGAGAAATTTTTCTGTAGAAATAAAATTTTGAGAAAATTTTCTGTGGAAATAAAATTTTGGGAAAATTGTCTATAAATTCGATTTAAGTTTAACTTTCTTGTTATTTCATATATTCGAATCCATTGTGAGTATGTTCTCCCGTTATGTAGAAATAGTAACTTTCCCTTGTTGGTGTCAGGTATACGTTTAAAATTTTATAAATGTATAATTAAAGGGATATATCTAACCCAAAAAAAATATCTTTAAATTTGGTAGAATTGTGGTAAAATTTTGTTCAACTTTTGGTAAATTATTTTTGGAACGAATGACAACCGTGTTGGCGATACTTCGGATCTAGTCCAGGGTGAGGCTTCTCCTTCACACTTCTCTCCCACAAAAGCCTAACCAGTTTGAGTGGATAGATCTCCCAAATTATATCACCTTTCTGGGAGAACTAAAGGGATAGTTATAAAACTGTATTGAAAATTGGATTAAAGGAATTATATTATCATGCCTAATTCTATCTCATCATATCTGGGTAGATCTGCTTATATCTAAAGTGGCCAATTATGAGATCTAATCATATCTAATTATATCCCCCATTTTTTTTTTGTCACATGACATGAGGGAATATATCACGAGTCCAGCTAGCTTACTCTTCTCTACTGGGATTCGATTAGCCTGAAATTTGGAATATGCAAAATTATTCCAAAGATAGTTCCCATTGACAGATTTTGGATTGCTTTGATAATTCTTGTGCGGCCATAATCTGAGTTATATATCATAGAGTTACATATCCCAGCGAAACACCCTAATAAAAAAGAATCAAGAAAATTAACTTCTTGAACCACAAAATCCACCTCAGGTACATATAACATCAACCAATGAATAAGGGTATGGCTTAATGTTTACGAATTTTTGCCAATGACCATAAGACGAAGATGGAGAAAAAATATGACTTAAAATGAAATCACGCATAACTCAATCAAAACAATTATTACTGTTGTTGCGCTTTGTGTGCTATGTAGGCTGATGCCAGTACCGGTGTCGGTATTTATTGTTGAAGTTTCTGGATTTCTTATATTCCCTTAAGCGTTATTGAAATTTCATTTTTATATGCAAAAAAAAAAACAAATTCAAATAAAAAACAAAAAAAAAAATCAAAAGTAATTGCCTTTAAATAAATCCCCAAGTCGACGTTAAAGATTTGTTCAACCAAAATCCCCTCATACTCATTCGCATATGTACGGATGTAGGTATAAGGGGAGTGAGTAAGTGTACTTAACCACAAACTTCAAGTGAATGCCTGAAGTTGTGGCATAAACACTTCCCTTTTTGTGGAATACAAATCTGTAGTACCATGTGTGAAGACTAAAGCTTATTGACTTGACTTTCATCTTCTTTTCTAATCGAACGTACAAATATGTGAGGTACCCCAACTCAGATATTTCGAATAAACAACAGTACACGTAAAAAAAGTAAAATGTTTTATAAACGGTTATCCCAATCGTTTTTATTTTGTTACAGCAGCTTTTTGTATCTCTTTGAAAAACATTTATTGTTAAAAAATATTAATAAAATAATATACTTTTTTTTTGCAAACAAACTCATGAAAAGAAAATTCCAAACGATGTGCGTTTGCTTAAAATTTCTTTTGAGAGGAATGGATTTTTTCTGTGTACCTACGAATTCGAACAGATATGACTGTCAATGGTAACCAGTGTTTGAAATTTCAAATGTCACTTTTTTGACACTTCATTTCCACATTCGACATTAAATAATGAAACAAACTAAAGCACAAGTAATCGCTAAGACTTTATACAGTTTGACATCGAAAAACGCGGAATTAAGTACCCTAAAAACTCATGCGGAAACGATGACAAAATATTATATAAACTAAAATATTTTTGGGGCATTTTGAAATTATCTTCGTTTTCTTCTTTGTGGTGTGTTTCATTATAAAGCTGGGCCTATGATAATCTACCAAAATTTGAAGAAAATTTCACCACAAAAATGTTGTCCAAATTTTATTTCTATAGAAAATACTTGCAAAATATTATTTCTATGGAAAATGTTTTTAAAATTTTATTTTTATATAAAATTTTGTCAAAATAATATTTCTACAGAAAATTTTTGCAAAATTTTATTTCTACAGAAAAATTTGAAGAAAATTTTTCCACAAATCACCAAACAAAAAATATTATTTCTATCGAAAATGTTGTCCAAATTTTATTACAGAAGAAAATTTTTGCAAAATTTTATGTCAATAGAAAATGCTTTTAAATTTTTATTTTTATATAAAATGTTGTCAAAATTTTATTTTCATAGAAAATATTTGCAAAATTTTATTTCTACAGAAAATTTTTGCAAAATTTTTTCTATAGAAAATATCTGCTAAATTTTTTCTATAAAAAATATTTGATAAATTTTATTTTTATTTGCAAAATTGTATTTCTATAGAAGATCTTTGCAAAATTCTTTTCTATAGACAATTTTTGCTAAATTTTATTTCTATTGAAAATTTTTGCAAAATTTTATTCCTATAAAAATTGAAATACATCTTATTTGGAAAGGAATTGTTTGCAAAATTCTACAAATCTAGCACACGAAAAAAAAAACATGTCCGGTTCCAAAGATTTTGTCTTTACTTTAAAAATGTTGGTATTGATTCCGAGCCAAAGAAGCGGAGAATACAAGTCTTCTAGGAAGGAAATTTTAATTTTTCGCCTTTTGCAGCCTTTTTTCTTTAAAGTCCTTTAAAAACGAGTTAACGACAACTTTATTTTCAAAATTAAGACTCGACTTCCAATAGAAATTATGATATGTTTCAAGTAAAAAACGTCTTTAAAATAAAGTCTTGAGCTTAGTTGATGGCCTCAGTTGCCAATGCCTTTTTATTTCTTTATACTAATATTATTTTTACTATAAATTTAGTATCAACTATAAATAAATAAATAAATAAAAACAAGTATATACGGCCGTAAGTTCGGCCAGGCCGAAGCTTATGTACCCTCCATCATCGATTGCGTAGAATTTTCTTCTAAACACTGCCATCCACAATCGAATTACTTAAGTTGCGGTAACGCTTGCCGATGGCAAGGTATCTTAAAACCTCCTAAATACGTGGTATATATTAAATCAAAAAAGATCGATCCAATACGTATATAATTCAGTTTGACAAAATAGACATAAAATTTTGACAAAATTTTCTACAGAAATAAAATTTTCACAAAATTTTCTATAGAAATAAAAATTTTGACAAATTTTCTTTAGAAAGAAAATTTTGACAAAAAATTCTACAGAAATAAAATTTTAACAAAATTTTCTATAGAAATAAAATCTTGGTAGATTATTTTTGGTTCGAGTGGCAACCATGATTATGAACCGAATAAAATTTGAACAAAATTTTCTATAGAAATAAAATTTTGACAATGATGAAAATTTTATTATGAACCGAATAAAATTTTAACAAAATTTTCTCTAGAAATAAAATTTTGACAAAATTTTCTATAGAAATAAACCGATGTGGACCAATTTTTGCATGGTTGTTAGAGACCATATACCAACACCATGTACCAAATTTCAGCCGGATCGGATGAAATATGCTTCTGTTAGAGGCTCCACACGCCAAATCTTAGGGTCCCTTTATATGGGGGCTATACGTAAAAGTGGACCAATATGGCCTATTTTCAATACCATCCGACCTACATCGATAACAACTACTTGTGCCAAGTTTCAAGTCGATAGCTTGTTTCGTTCGGAAGTTAGTGTGATTTCAACAGACGGACGGACGGACATGCTTAGATCGACTCAGAATTTCACCACGACCCAGAATATATATACTTTATGGGGTCTTAGAGCAATATTTCGATGTGTTACAAACGGAATGACAAAGTTAATATACCCCCATCCTATGATGGAGGGTATAATAAAATAAAGTCTTGAAAACCATGTCCTATATTTGAATGATTTTTTGCTTTGTAGTTAAGATGCAAAAAGAAAACAAATTTAAAGACAATTTCATAAATTTTAAAGAATGTTTCTGAATTATTAAAATTTTTCTTTCATGTTATGATACCCATTTTTTAGTAAATTCATTTAATTATAAGGACAATACGACTTCATTGAAAAGTTTATCGACTTTTGGTCAAGGAAAAAAACTTTATATTAGAGAAATGCGTCTTCTATGTTAAGCAAAATTTGCATTCGTTTTTTAATGACATGAAATCCTTGACCTCACGATAATCCTCCATTTTTGTTAGAATTCTACCAACTGTGGAAACCGTTGTTTGTGGGCACATTTTCTTGGGGTCCATTTTCATACCGCCAATTTTTTTAAATAGGAAGAAAATTCAAAGAAAAAAATTGCAAATTTTTGTGCATTTTTTATTGGGGAATGTTTCATAGGGGATGATTTGGAGATTTTTAAAACTTTTTGGAGAATTTGTCGTACTAGGTTTTTGGGAATATTTCAAAGGGATTTTGCATAAATTATTTGGGAAATTTTTCATAATTTTTTGAAAATTTATCCTATTTTTGACGCAATTTTTCATTTTTTTTTGGGATAGTCTTGATTAGGGAAAAATTTTCCTACATTTCACACGGTATTTGAAATCAAAAGTGAAAATGAGGGTCAAACTGTTTTGGGGTTGATTTGATTTATGGATTCATATTGATTATAAGGCATCGTCCCCCATTTGCGGGCTTTTTAATTTTTGGGGCACATTTTCCCGGGGCCCATTTTCATACCAACGATCTGTGAATATGAAAAAGTAAGGATGAAGATTCCAAGGTCCAACTTTTGAGAGAATTCTTGGTTTTATTGAAGGAATATTTCATAGGGGTTTTTACATGAACGCTTCGCGGAGTTTTGAAAAATTTACTTAATTTTGGAGGATTTTCTCATTGGTTTTTAGTTGTCTTCATTTGACTATTTTTTTTTTTTTTGAGACTTTCTTCCTTTGAGGTAGGCCTCGTTTTCACACGAACTTTTACATAAAAAGTGAAAACGAGTTCTATATTACGTTTCATGCTTTCGCACATTTTGTTGGGACTTACTTTCAAGGAGCTTATATTCACAATTAAGAATCGACCTCCATTGTTTCGTTTTGGGTTTTGGAGCTCATTTTCTTACGGCCGATGTTTGAAACAATAAAGATACAAGATAAGGATCATGATTTCGATGCAACGGATTTTTTTGTTATATTTCATTTTATAGGGGGAATATTCCATAGGAGATTCTTTATAAATAATTTAGGAATTTTTTGTTTTAATTTTGCAGAATATTTCACATGTGGTATCTTCTCATCTTGGTTTCAAGTAATCTTCATTTAGGGATTGTTTGATATAATTTTTTTCTCCTATTAAGGTAGGATTCACAGGCTATTAAAAAAGTGAAAATGAAGCATCATCCCACATTAGGAGCTTTGTTTCGTTTTGGGTTTTGGGTTTTTTTGGAGCCCTGTTTCATTTAGTTTTTGGGCCTCATTTTTATACCCTCCATCATAGGATGGGGGTATATTAACATTGTCATTCCGTTTGTAACACATCGAAATATTGCTCTAAGACCCCATAAAGTATATATATTCTGCGTTGTGGTGAAATTCTGAGTCGATCTACGCATGTCCATCCGTCCGTCCGTCTGTTGAAATCACGCTAACTTCCGAACGAAACAAGCTATCGACTTGAAACTTGGCACAAGTAGTTGTTATCGATGTAGGTCGGACGGTATTGAAAATGGGCCATATCGGTCCACTTTTACGTATAGCCCCCATATAAAGGGACCCTCAGATTTGGCTTGTGGAGCCTCTAACAGAAGCATATTTCATCCGATCCGGCTGAAATTTGGTACATGGTGTTGGTATATGGTCTCTAACAATCATGCAAAAATTGGTCCACATCGGTCCATAATTATATATAGCCCCCATATAAACCGAACCCCAAGTTTTGGCCTGCGGAGCCTCAAAGAGAAGCAAATTGCATCCGATCCGGCTGAAATTTGGTACATGGTGTTGGTATATGGTCTCTAACAACCGTGCAAAAATTGGTCCACATCGGTCCATAATTATATATAGCGCCCATATAAACCGATCCCCAGATTTGGGTTGCGGAGCCTCAAAGAGAAGCAAATTTCATCCGATCCGCCTGAAATTTGGTACATGATATTGGTATATGGTCTCTAACAACCATGCAAAAATTGGTCCACATCGGTTCATAATTATATATAGCCCCCATATAAACCGATCCCCAGATTTGGCTTGCGAAGTCTCCAAGAGAAGCAAGTTTCATCCGATCCGCCTGAAATTTGGTACATGATATTGGTATATGGTCTCTAACAACCATGCAAAAATTGGTCCACATCGGTTCATAATTATATATAGCCCCCATATAAACCGATCCCCAGATTTGGCTTGCGAAGTCTCCAAGAGAAGCAAATTTCATCCAATCCGGTTGTAATTTGGAACATGGTGTTAGTATATGATCTTTAACAAGCGTGCCAGAATTGGTCCATATCGGTCCATAATTATATATAGCGCCCATATAAAACGTTCTCCAAATTTGACCTCCGGAGCCTCTTAGAGGAGCAAAATTCATCCGATCCGGTTCAAATTAGGAACGTGGTGTTAGTATATGGTCGCTAGGTTAGGTTAGGTTAGGTTATGTGGCAGCCCGATGTATCAGGCTCACTTAGACTATTCAGTCCATTGTGATACCACATTGGTGAACTTCTCTCTTATCACTGAGTGCTGCCCGATTCCATGTTAAGCTCAATGATAAGGGACCTCCTTTTTATAGCCGAGTCCGAACGGCGTTCCACATTGCAGTGAAACCACTTAGAGAAGCTTTGAAACCCTCAGAAATGTCACCAGCATTACTGAGGTGGGATAATCCACCGCTGAAAAACTTTTTGGTGTTCGGTCGAAGCAGGAATCGATCCCACGACCTTGTGTATGCAAGGCGGGCATGCTAACCATTGCACCACGGTCGCTAACAATCATACCAAAATTGGTCCAATCACACAAAAATTGGTCCATATCGGTTCATAATCATGGTTGCCACTAGAGCCAAAAATAGTCTACCAAAATTTTATTTCTATAGAAAATTTTGTCAAAATTTTATTTCTATAGAAAATGTTGTCAAAATTTTATTTCTAAAGAAAATTTTGTTAAAATTTTATTCGGTTCATAATAAAATTTTCATCATTGTCAAAATTTTATTTCTATAGAAAATTTTGTTCAAATTTTATTCGGTTCATAATCATGGTTGCCACTCGAGCCAAAAATAATCTACCAAGATTTTATTTCTATAGAAAATTTTGTCAAAAGTTTATTTCTATAGAAAATTTTGTTAAAATTTTATTTCTGTAGAAATTTTTGTCAAAATTTTCTTTCTATAGAAAATTTTGTCAAAATTTTTATTTCTATAGAAAATTTTGTCAAAATTTTTATTTCTATAGAAAATTTTGTGAAAATTTTATTTCTGTAGAAAATTTTGTCAAAATTGTATGTCTACTTTGTCAAACTGAACTATATACGTATTGGATCGATCTTTTGTGATTTAATATATACCACGTATGGACTTACATACAATTTAGATGATGGTGCTAGGAGGTTTTAAGATACCTTGCCATCGGCAAGAGTTACCGCAACTTAAATAATTCGATTGTGGATGGCAGTGTTTAGAAGAAGTTTCTACGCAATCCATGATGGAGGGTACATAAGCTTCGGCCTGGCCGAACTTACGGCCGTATATACTTGTTTCATACTAGGTTTTTGAGGAGTTTTTCATTCTTGTTTGGGTTAGTCTTTATTTATACAATTTTTCTTCCATTTGGGGTGGGTTCATTTTCACACGGTATAAAAAGTGCAAATGATCCCCACTATTGCTATGGGATGGATTTTCATACTTCTGTTATATTTTGTTGGGACTCACTTTCATGGAGCTCATACTCATTTTGGGTCTCTATTTCATTTGGGTTTATGGCTCAATTTTCTGGGACCCATTTTCATACCACCTATATTTTAATAAACAATAAGGAATCAAATACAACACAAGAATAAATATTCCAATGCAAAAGAAAAATGTTCTAATTTTTATGAAATTATTCATGTTTGCTTGGAGAAATAATTCATAAGGGATTTTTAAATGATTTGTGAAATTTTTCATAGTTTTTGGAGAATTTATCATACTAGGTTTTTGGAATAAATTTTCATTGTTTCTGGGATAGTCATCATTTGGGGAATTTTTCACAATTTTTTTTCGTAATTTTGAGTATTTTCAGGGAGCCATTATTAAATAATCTAATACTGCAGGAAAACGAAGTATGAGCTCAGCTACGTATTTGTCGAGTTGTATCTGTACTCACACTATACTCGTTAGAGTAAATCACACACATCAGCGAAGGGGGTCTTGTTACGGTTACCTTACACTTATTGTTATTAAATCTTTTTTTTTATTGTATAAAATTTTGACTGACACCTTAAGGTTTCTTATGGTACTGAATATGTTTTATTATTGTCTACAATTGGTCGAAGCAATTGTTCAGTTGGTGATGTCTGATGCGTCTAGCATATACATGCTTGTAATACAGATTTATATGTCTTATTGAAGCTTAAAACTAAACGAAATCATGGACTCAGAGAGGAGCTTTACATATAGCAGAAACACAAGCAAGCAGCTAATAAAAACAATTTTTAAAGAAAAACGACGCCTTTTGGTTGTTATTTTGTTTTTTTAATCTAAACTCATAGGCTTAAATGACATAACGTGGTCTACAATGGGTATTTTGTAGAACTCCCCCCCACCCCTAAAACTATATGAGACAATACCCCAACAAATGACACAAAACAAGAAAGAAACTTTGAAACGTTAAAGATATTAAAGTGTAAAATTGGTGGGTGGATTTAAATAAACACAACTGTAACAACAAAACTTAATTGGCGGAATGGTGGCAGTTTTACCGGTGGTGGTGGTGGCAACGGTGGCATAAAAACAAAGACCTAATGTGACTATTAAGACCATTAAATGGTTGTTGAATACAATTGCATGGTCAGTGTATGCATTTAAATTTGAATTTGAATATCTATCGTTTTAGAAATAAGTCGTGCAAAGAATTTTCAAAATAAATGCATATTTCTTAACATAAATGGTCATATTTTATTTATAATTGGAGGGTGTTGGTTTTTTAATGGCCATTTGAATTTTTTCTTGTAATTTATAGTGGGAAGTTAGTCCGGAACTAGAAGATTATAAATATTTTGGCGTTGAAGCAAGAAATTTTGAATATAAAACGGTATATTTTGTATTGTATATTTGAGAATATTTTTGAAACTAGTTCAACTTGAGAAATATTTTTTTTATTGGCTAATTATTTATAAATCTTTCGGAAGGAAGATAGTGAACTCACTCGACTTTAGGGCAAAGAGTCATGGATTCAATCATAAGTGTGGAGAGGCCTCTGGTAAGAGTGCTTAGCCCCCAGAATTTGAAACCCTATTCACGATTTTCCATCATACATCATTATTGTATTTTATATAGGGGGATATTTGTCTAGTAAACTAATGGTAGATTTTTTACTGTTTGATTGGCAGAGATTGGTAGATGGAAATAAAATGTTGACAAAATTTTCTATGGAAATAAAATGTTGACAAAATTTTCTATACAAATAAAATTTTGGCAAAATTTTCTATGGAAATAAAATGTTGACAAAATTTTCTATGGAAATAAAATGTTAACAAAATTTTCTATAGAAATAAAATTTTGACAAAATTTCCTATAGAAATAAAATTTTGACAAAAATTGCTATAGAAATAAAATTTTGACAAAATGTTCTATAGAGATAAAATTTAAAAAAAATTCTATAGAAATAAAATTTTGACAAAATGTTCTATAGAAATAAAATTTTAACAAAATTTTCTATAGAAATAAAATGTTTACAAAATTTTCAATAGAAATAAAATTTTGACAACATTTTCTATAGAAGTATAATTTTGACAAAATTTTCTATGGAAATAAAATTTTGACAACATTTTCTAGAGAAATAAAATGTTGACAAAATTTTCTATGGAAATAAAATATTGACTAAATTTTCTATAAAAATAAAATATCGACAAAATTGTCTATAGAATTAAATGTTGACAACATTTTCTATACAAATAAAATTTTGGTAAAATTGCTATAGAAATAAAATTTTGACAAAATGTTCTATAGAGATAAAATTTTAACTAAATTTTCTATACAAATAAAAATTTGGAAAAATTTTGTATAAAAATAAAATTTTGACAATTTTTTCAAAATCTTGTACAGAAATGAAATTTCGACAAAATTATCTATGGAAATAAAATTTTGAAAAATTTTTCTATAGAAATGAAATTTTGACAAAATTTGCTATAGAAATGAAATTTTGACAAAATTTGCTATAGAAATAAAATTTTGACAAAATTTTCTATAGAAATAAAATTTTGACAAAATTTTCCATAGAAAAAAATGTTTACAAAATTTTCCATAGAAATAAAATTTTTAAAAAACTTTCCATAGAAATAAATTTTTTACAAAATTTTCTTTGGAAAAAATGTATTGACAAATTTTTCTATAGAAATGAAATTTTGACAAAATTTTCTATGGAAATAAAACTTTGACAGAATTTTTTGTATGGAAATAAAATGTTGACAAAATTTGCTATAGAAATAAAATTTTGACACAATTTTCTATAGAAATAAAATTTTGACAAAAGTTTCATTGGAAATAAATTTTTGACAAAATTTTCTTCGGAAATAAATTTTTGACAAAATTTTCTATACAAATAAAATTTTGGCAAAATTTTGTATAAAAATAAAATGTTGACAAAATTTTCTATGGAAAGAAAATGTTAACAAAATTTTCTATAGAATTAATATATTGACAAAACATTCTATAGAAAAAGAAATTGACAAATTTTTCTATAGAAATGAAATTTTTACAAAATCTTCTACAAAAATGAAATTTCGACAAAATTATCTATGGAAATAAAATCTTGACAAATTGTTCTATAAAAATTAAAGTTTGACAAAATTTGCTATAGAAATAAAATTTTGACAAAATTTTCTATAGAAATAAAATTTTGACAAAATTTTCCATAGAAATAAAATTTTTACAAAAATTTCCATAGAAATAAAATTTTTACAAAACTTTGCATCGATATGAATTGTTTACAAAATTTTCTATGGAAGAAATATATTGACAAATTTTTCTATTGAAATGAAATCTTGACAAATATATATGGAAATAAAATGTTGACAAAATTTGCTATAGAAATAAAATTTTGACAAAATTTTCTATAGAAATAAAACTTTGACAAAATTTTCTATAGAAATAAAATTTTGACAAAATTTTCTAAAGCAATGAAATTTTGACAAAAGTTTCACTGGAAATAAATTTTTGACAAAATTTTCTTTGGAAATAAATTTTTGACAAAATTTTCTATAGAAATAAAATTTTGACAAAATTATCTATAGAAATAAAATTTTGACAAAATTTGCTATAGAAATGAAATTTTGACAAAATGTTCTGGTAGAAATACAATTTTGACAAAATTTTCTATTGAAATAAATTTTTGAAAAAATTTTCTATAGCAATAAAATGTTGACAAAATTTTCTATAGAAATAAAATTTTGACAAAATTTTCTATAGAATTAAAATTTTGACAACATTTTCTATAGAAATAAAATTTTGACAACATTTTCTATAGAAGTAAAATTTTGACAACATTTTCTATAGAAGTAAAATTTTGACAAAATTTTCTATGGAAATAAAATTTTGACAACATTTTCTAGAGAAATAAAATGTTGACAAAATTTTCTATGGAAATAAAATATTGACAAATGTTTCTATAAAAATAAAATATAGACAAAATTGTCTATAGAAATAAAATGTTGTCAAAATTTTTATACAAATAAAATTTTGGTAAAATTTTTTATGGAAATAAAATGGAAATTTTCTATGTAAATAAAATGTTGACAAAATTTTCTATGGATATAAAATGTTAACAAAATTTTCTATAGAAATAAAATATTGACAAAATATTCTATAGAAAAAAAAATTTTGACAAAGTTTTCTGTACACTGAAAAAAAAATTGTCGTGAAGTCAAAGATTTCATGTCTTTAAACTACGAATACAAATTTTGCTTAGCATAGAAGACGCATTTCTCTAAAATAAAGTTATTTTCCTTGTCCAAAAGTCGATAAACTTTTCAATGAAGTCGTATTGTCCTTATAATTAAGTGATTTGACTTAAAAATGGGTATCTTAACATGAAAGAAAAAAATTATAGTCTAAGGTCAACTTGACTTTAATAATTCAGAAAAACTTTTTAAATTTAATGAAATTGTCTTTAAATTTGTTGTCTTTTTGCATCTTGACTACAAAGCAAAAAATCGTTCAAATATAGGACATGCTTTTCAAAACTTTATTTTAAAGAAGTTTTTTACTTAACACATAGCATAATTTCTACTGGAAGTCGAGTCCTAATTTGGAAAATAAAGTTGCCAATAACTCGTTTTTAAGGGACTTTGATAGCATATGAAGAAAAAAAGCTGAGAAAGCGAAAAATTAAAATTTGCTTCCTAGAAGCAAGTACACAAAACCTAAATTTAAAAGAGAATTGTGTCTTAAAAGTATCCTTACTTGTATTCTCCGCTTCTTTGGCTCGGAATCAATACCAAATTCTTTAAAGTAAAGACAAAATCTTTGGAACCGAGTATGCTTTTTTTTCAGTGTACCAAAGGTCGGAAATTCGAACAAATCTAAACTTATTCTAAAATTTTTGCTTTGAAACAATAAATTTTACAAAAACTAAATTTAAATTATAATGCTTTACTTTGTTTCATTATATATCAGCCACATTGTATATTCTTGGTAGCGGAAAAATTCTAAGTTGATGTAGCGACGTTCGTCCGCCAATTGAAGTTACGCTAAGGCTTGAGACTATCACCCATGGAAAAAGTGGTCTACACCGGATCATAATTATATAGCCTCAATATTACCTTCCGTAGCCTCTATACTAAAAAAAAATATTTGCGCGATAATCTAAGCAACCTAAATTTTAGGATGCGAAATTTACAAAATATTAAGGACAAAATTCTTTAAAATAATTAAATTTTAATTAAAATAAAATTTATAATCTTTTCTTCAAGTAATTTTTTAATTAAATTTAAGGCATACAGTTTGTAAATTTGCGTCCCTCCATTAAAGTAGCATGTCTTTGAACTAAAGCTAATTTTCCTTAAAGTAAAAAACACATTTTTGATTTTTAGAAATTTTCCTTAAATTAACTGAAATATTGAAACTTTAGATTTAACGCTTCAAATATAAACTATGACTTATTTTGAGTATTTAGCGTCTTTGGTTTAATTTTTTTTTTTTTTTTTGGAACTAAGAAAACATTTTTACGAAAAATACTTCATAAAATCTACGAAAAATACTTCATAAAATCTTAATAAAACAATTTTTTAAAGAATGTTTCTGTCACACACGTAAAGATTCTAACAATTAATTACCTTAGAAACTAATACTGATTTATTAGAGAAAGTCACCGTGGATAACTTGAAGACTCAATTTATGATGATAAATTTTACTATAAATTTCAAAATAGCCATATTCTCAATTTACAGTGGGTGTTATGTGTGAGAATTAGATTTCCAAAAAAAAAAAATGGAAAAAGGTAATTACACGTCTCCAGGTAATTTATCATAAGCTAAGCTTGGTAACTGCCAAATCTTAAGCTCTAGGTCACGTACGAATCATATTTTACACAAAATATCAATACAATTGTGAAAGTATTCTAGCAATAGACTGTTAATGTGAGGTTATTGAAATAAATAAGAAAAGATAACCACAACAATAAAATGACACATTTTCAAAAAGACAAAAAGTTCCTACATGCATACATATGTATGTATTAAGAAAATTATTCAAAATATGGAATTTCACCCAATTTAACAAATGACCCAAGTACTTAAAAATATCTCCCATTGGGGTATTCAATAAATTGTAAGTAAAGTTCTTTCCCATATCTGGGGGAGAAAGAAAAAAATTACGAAGCGTTTATTAAACCTTTTCAAAGGAATTCTCAAACGTTTCGATCATTTCGAATGGTAAGCCCAAAAGAAATTAAAATTGGAAAGCCACACAAAGTCAAGTACAAACCCCTGCGGTATGGCTTGAACAGACGCTAGACTAATCCAAAAGTAAACTTGCCAGACCAGCAGTGAATTCAATGAAACAGACAAACAAACAAATATGACAATTTCATTAGAAAATCTACTACGTCAATGTCAAAAATTTATAACAAAAGACATGTTAAAAATTACATGACAAGTTTAAGGTAAATTGAAGAAAAGCCATAGTCGTCAGCGTTATTGTCCTACCCTCCGTCATCGTGTTTGACGTTGTTGATGTCCACTCTTGATCTTGGGCCAGACATTTTATAGTGCACCCTACTTCTTTGTTATTTTTGGGGTTATGATTCATGTGTTTGTAACAATCGTAGCAATGTTATCCAAAAAAGAATTTCAAAGGAGGGTTAAGAGATAAAAATAATCGATGACATTAATGAGTTCATCGTGATTATTTAGATACAATATTGGATTTAGGGAATCTGTAGCTGTGTTACTAAATGCGCTCCTGATATACAGAGGGGAAAGGGCATAGAGGAAATCTTTTCCTAAAACCGACCACACCCTCAAAAAAAACGCTTCTGTAACATATACCCCAAACACATTTTGCTTCAAGCATATATATTTTCAGGATTGGTGCAAACAAAATATTGTTTGTATAGTTCAAACATATTATGTTTCATCTTAGGGCATACACTGGTAGTAAAAAATTTTAATGAAATTTTCTTTGTGTGCATATATTTTTAAGGTGCCGATTGGTTACTCCCATTATTTTACTTGCAGCATACTCTCTAGATCTCCCTTTCTAAACACATACATATTTATAGGCTATTTCCAAATTAATATATGTTTGCATCCAATCATATTATATTTACAAACATTTTAGGTCCCAAACATAATATGTTCTAACATATTAACATATATGTCCCAAACATGTTATGCTAGTTTATGAACATTATATGGTTGCACTTAAAAATATTGTGTTAAGAAATTTAGTTCCAAACATATAATTTTTACACCCAAACATATGGAAAACAGTCTTTTTCGTCCGTGCACCGAGTCGATTGCTGAAGTGTTTGTTACTAGATCGCAAAATCAAATATTATGCCTTACATTGTGGCTGATATGTAACGTAACAAAGTAAAGCGTTGTATTTTTCTATTTTTTTTTATTTTATTTTATTGTCCAAAAGTAAAAAATGCCATAAAAAAACATAAAATTTTAGAATAATTTTGGGAACTACCGTAGTGCAATGGTTAGCATGCCCACCTTGCATATAAATGGCCATAGGTTCAATCCAAGTTTCGACCAAATACCAAAATTATTTTCAGCAGTGGATTATGCCCTTCTCAGTAATGCTGGTATCACAATGGACTGAATAGTCTAAATCGGGCTGCAACTATATCTAACCTAGAGATTTGGATTTGTTGTAAGTGGCTAACTTTGACACAAATTAGGCCTTCAAACGGCCGACAAAACCATAACACTTTGCACGAATGTGGCTCTGTGGTATTTTGACTCATTTGGTCCGGCAAAGTGTTGTCTTGTGATAATCGACACTTTGGTATTTTTTAGTACCAATCTTACTCTCCAAAATCCTAAGATTCTGAGTCTTTGGTGGCCATTGTGCGGTTGAAATGAAGGGAGTAATCTCATTTTAAGCCATTCTTGATTGACGCTTGCTGAATTCTGCCCAGGGCTTCAATACTTTAGGATATTTTCCCGCTTATATTCGGCATTTTCTTCGACCCCTCGGTCGATGAATTCGAGCGAGAAGCAAGCATCGGCCTATACGGCGATCCACACCATTACCATCGGCGGCGCTTGAAATCAGGTGACAAAACAATATCGGAAATAACATATATATTTTAGATTTGAACTAACAGTTTAGATTGGAATTGAATTGACTTACTTTGGCACAAATTAAGCCTTCACGAAAATGGTTTTGCGGAATTTTGGTGCATTTCCGGAGAATTGCCATGACCAACGCTTTGGTATTTTTTAGTGCTAACTTTACCCTCCAAAATGCTCGAGGCACAACGTTTCAACGGTTTAAGATCATGTTTGCCACAGTTGGTAGAACACTGGTAGAAAAAGTTTCGTTATATTAATGAAATGTGTCATTAAAATTGAGCCAATGAAACAAATTCATTGATATAACGAAATTTTTCGTTATTATAACGAATTTTCTATTAGTCAATGAAACGTTTCGTACTATTAACGAACATTTTCATTGCCTTAATGAAAATGTTTCTTTATATCAATGAAAAATTTTCGTTGGCTCAATTTTAATGAAATTTTCTTTGTGTGAATTCTATCCCAAATGGTAGATTTTTTACCATTTGGTAGAATTCTTGATGTTTTGGCAGATTTAGCAAAATATACCTCTCCAACTTAGAGGTACTTCACAAAATTCCTCTAGAAATAAAATTTTGACAACATTTTCTATAGAAATAAAATTTTGACAAAATTTTCTATAGAAATAAAACTTTGGACACAATTTTCTATAGAAATAAAATTTTGAAAAAAAAATTTCTATAGAAATAAAATTTTGACAAAATTTTCTATACAAATAAAATTTTGAAAAAAAAATTTTCTATAAGAAAAAAATGTTGACAAAATTTTCTATAGAAATAAACTTTTGACATTTTCTATAGAATTAAAACTTTGAACAAATTTTCTATAGAAATAAAATTTTGAAAATAATTTCTATAGAAATAAAATTTTGAAAAAAATTTTCTATAGAAATGAAATTTGGACAAAATTTTCTATAGAAATAAAATTTGGACAAAATTTTCTATAGAAATAAAATTTTGACAAAATTTTCTGTAGAAATAAAATTTTGATAAAATTTTCTATAGAAATAAAATTTTGACAAAATTTTCTATAGAAATAACATTTTGCAAAACAAAAAAAATCTATGAAATTAAATTTTGATAACATTTTCTATAGAAATAAAATTTTGACAATATTTTCTATAGAAATAATTTTTTTTTTCAAAATTTTCTATAGAAATAAAATTTTAACAAAATTTTCTATAGAAATAACATTTTACCAAATTTTCTATAGAAATAAAATTTTGTGAACATTTTCTATAGAAATAAAATTTTAACAAAATTTTCTATAGAAATAAAATTTTGACAAAATTTTCTATAGAAATAAAATTTTGACAAAATTATTTGTAGGAATAAAATTTTGACAAAATTTTCTATAGAAAAAAAATGTTGACAAAATTCTCGATAAAAATAAAATTTTGGAAAAATTTTCTATAGAAATAAAACTTTGACAAAATTTTTTATAGAAAAAAATTGTGACAAAATTTTCTATAGAAATAAAATTTTGACCAAATTTTCTATTGCGATAAAATTTTGTATAAAAATAAAATTTTGACAAATTTTTCTACAGAATAAAATATTGACAAAATTTTCTATAGAAATAAAATTTAGACATAATTTTTAATAGAAATAAAATTTTGACAAAAGTTTTTACACAAATAAAATTTTGTTGTTTTTTGATTTCAGCTTACACAGAAAAACATTTCCGTAGTTAAACTAACGCTAAATTTAACTTATTTTTATTGGAAAAAATTATTTGCTAGTAGTTAAATTTTATTATTTTTTCGAAATTTTCTACAGCTTAATGAAATCTTACTTTTTTTAAGTATGTCTCAAAAATTTTATGAACTAAACGTGGGTATAAAGTTCAATGACCGTACACATAAGTTCAATATGAACTAAAGCAATCGAAGATTTTCGTACGATTCCCAAAAATAGTAAGAATGAACTACTGTATGGTTATAATGTTGATGATTTGGCGCCAATGATTTTCTTCTTTACTTTTAGTTAATTTTTTCTTCTATGAGAGGAAGAATTTCGTGAACTGCAGTTAAAAAGTATAACAGGGCATTAAATTTTCCTGGTTTTAACAACGATTTGTGGAAATCTCAAAATGTGGAGTAAAATTTAGTTCAATTTTTGTGCGAGGTAGTTCATTCTTCCTATAAAACAGTTCACATTTTTTTCGGTGTAAAACCATGCACTGACTAAACTACAAGTGTAGCTTAACCAACAGAGGAAAATAATGTTTGTCAAATTTATTTGGGCAAAGCCCTATAGACAGCAAGATGGTTGGATGGACGCACGTTTCGGAATTACCACATTCCTCATCAGCATCCTCTACTTGCAGCAAACCTATCAACCAATTATCAGAATAAATTAAGGCAGTTCATTAAACCCAACAATGAACCACACTTGAGCCGTCCGAAAAAAGGTTTTGCATGATAGCCGGCTTATGCCGAAATAAATTCGAAACAAACATATCTCTTTTCCTATGCCACTGTCAAATCATCGATTAGGCCGGCTATCATGCAAAACCTTTTTTCGGAAGGTTGATGTGTGGTTCATCGTTGGGTTTAATGAACTGCCTGAATTTATTCTGATAATTGGTTGATAGTTTTGCTGCAAGTAGAGAAAGCTGATGAAGAATGTGGTAATTCCGAAACGTGCGTCCATCCAACCATCTTGCAGTCTATAGGGCTTTGCTCAAATAAATTTGACAAACATTCTTTTCCTCTGTTGGTTAAACTACACTTATAGTTTAGTCAATGCATGGTTTTAAGCTGAAATCAAAAAACAACAACAATGCTTAAAGAACAAAACCAACAATAACAAAACAAAATGAATACAAATAAAATTTTGACAAAATTTTTTATTGCAATAACATTTTGACAAAATTTTCTGTAAAAATAAAATTTTGTGAAAATTTTCTATAGAAATACAATTTTGTGAAAATTTTCTATAGAAATAATATTTTGTGAAAATTTTCTATATAAATAAAATTTTGATAAAATTTTTTTATAGAAATAAAAAAATATAGAAATTAAATTTTGACAAAATTATCTATAGAAATAAAATTTTGTCAAAATTTTATTTCTATAGAAAATCCTCTATAGAAATAAAATTTTGACACAATTTTCTATAGAAATAAAATTTTGACAAAATTTTCTATCAAAATAAAATTTTGTCAAAATTTTATTTCTATAGATAATTTTGTCAAAATTTAATAATTTTTTATTTCTATAGGAAATTTTGACAACATTTTATTTCTATTGGAAATTTTGTCAACATTTTATTTATTTTTTATTAGAATTTGTTTGTGTGCTTCCATTTGTTCGGATGATCCATTTTCACCAATCCCAATTTCGTGTAGCATAGGCTCATAGTCGACTTACCTCTCTTTATTTTTGTCAACACTAATGTCAAGAAACCAGGAACAACCATTCCAAAATATGGTTAAATAACTGAGAAAAAGGGTAGAACAAGTTACCAGTAATAAACATACATGCAACTTTACAAACGCATAGAGGGACAGAAAGACGGACAGGCAATCAGAGACAAAACACTCAAATATGCTACAAAGTAGGAAAAAGTGACTCAATGACGACGACTACATGCTTCACATTTCAGAAAACTGTGTGGCCAAAAAAGATATGTTTTATGACAGTTCAACTTAGTGATGAAGCCAGCCGGAACATTTCAGCCAGAAGATGCGTGGAGGGATAGCATTTTGGCCGTTGGTAAATAGTAACTGAAACAATAGTTAAGTTGAAAACAACAACGAGAAGATAGCAATGACCAAATAATAAAGATGTACACTTAAGGTAAGGAATCTATGTTTGTAGTTCATAGAGGATAGATAGCGGGACAGACGGACGGACGGAAATGCTTACCTTATGAATATGACGAAAGGAAAAATGTATGATGGTAATGCAGCGAAAAAAATCCACACCTTTTTTAAGAACGATTTGTATGGAGTTTAGACCAGACAGATATACATAATGCGATACTGATTTGTAAAGAGAAGAAAGATGAATCTACACAGATTTTTCACCAATTATGGGAAATTATAAAGAGTTCTCCAATAATAATATGTTATAATTTTTTTCAGTATTATATATTTATTTAATTTTCCTCTAAAGTCAATTAAATTTGATTTTTTAATATATCCGATTGGTATTTTTGATTCATAGAGTATGCCAAATTTCCAATACATCACAGTTTTGATTTAATTCCTTTATAGACCGATCTCCCGGTTCGATTTTTTGAGGGCATGGAAGATGGACTTTTTACCCGATTTGCTTGTGTACAATTCCGAGACGGCTTAGACTGGAATGGACTGTATAGTTTAATAATCTCCCAGAATCGTAAGTCAGTATGAAAAACAGAAAGTAAATAAAAAGAGGCAGTTTCAGTATAAACGTTATAAAATTTAGGTTTATTGTGGATGGCGGCTGCTTACCAGTTTGGCTGACAAAACACAAGTGAAGTATTGAAAATTCATTAGGCAGACATAATTAATTAGTACAAGGTAATTTAGAAAAGGACAAATATTTGAAAATAATTTGAGTGAAAACTTTCCCTGTGTGAAAGAGAAAGCTGCTAGGGTTACCACTATATCAATAAATAAGCAGATATGAACTTAACTATCTAGGTGTAATTCATTTTAGCAATTCATAGATTCAATTAATCAATTCAATAATTGTTACACGATAAAAATTACTGTTGAACAGAGTTCAACAGCTTGAAATTTGAAATCTAGAGATACCAAAAATATCTCTAATAGAAACAATTACGTCCCGGTACCAAAATGAAGCAGAAAGGTTCACAAAAACTCAAAACGGAATATTCACGGTTTCGTCCACGTGCGTTCACGATTTTATGAACGGCTTTCGTTTTACTTTGGCCATGAAAAGTCTTAAAATACTCGTTGGACGTTCTTATGGCAAATCCGCCGGTGGTGTAATGCGCTAAGGCGTATGGTGCAGGCAATCCAGGTTCGAGTCGCGGCAGCGGAATTTTTATACCCTAAACCACATAGTGGTCAGGGATCAGGGAGCCACCGTGGTGCAATGGTTAGCATGCCCGCCTTGCATATACAAGGTCGTGGATTCAATTCCTGCTTCGACCGAACGTCAAAAAGTTTTTCAGCGGTGGATTATCCCACCTCAGTAATGCTGGTGACATTTCTGAGAGTTTCAAAGCTTCTCTAAGTGGTTTCACTGTAATGTAGAACGCCGTTCGGACTCGACTTTAAAAAGGAGGTACCTATCATTGAGTTTAACATGGAATCGGACAGCACTCAGTGATAAGAGAGAAGTTCACCACTGTGGTATCGCAATAGTATAAGTGAGCCTGAAATATCGGACTGCCACTATACCTAAACTAACCTAGTGGTCAGGGTATAATAACTTTGATCTGTCAAAAAAATGTGCCTATTGATTTTAGACCCCATAAATATATACCGATCGACTCCGAATCACCTCCGGATTCGATCTAGCTCTTAGTGTCCGTACGTCCATGTAGTTGGTGTTCGCATGATTCAGGTCGCATTATTAACCCATTTCGATGAACTTTGGTTCAGAGTTGTTTTTATACCCTCCACCTTGGGATGGGCGGTATATTAACTTTGTCATTCCATTTGTAGCACATCGAAATATTGCTCTAACACCCCATAAAGTATATATATTCTGGGTCGTGGCGAAGTTCTATGTCGATCTAAGCATGTCCGTCCGTCCGTCTGTTGAAATCACGCTAATTTCCGAATGAAACAAGCTATCGACTTGAAACTTGACACACGTAGTTGTTATTGATGTAGGTTGGATGGTATTGCAAATGGGTCATATCGGACCACTTTTACGTATAGCCCCCATATAAACCGACGCTCAGATTTGACTTGCAGAGCCTCTTGGAGGATCAAAATTCATCCCATTCGGTTGAAATTTGGTACTTAGCAGGAATTTGTCCATATTATATGTAGCCCCCACATAAATCGATCCCCATATTTGAACTCCGGAGCTCTTGGAGGAGCAAAATTCATCCGATCCGGTTGAAATTTTGTACGTGGTGAAATTTGCTACATTGCGTATATGGCCGCTAAGAACCATTCCAAATTGGACCATATCGATCTATAGTTATATACAGCCCAACCCCAAAAATAATCTACCAAAATTTTATTTCTATAGAAAATTTTGTCAATTTTCTATAGAAATAACGGCCGTATATGCTTGTTTATTTTTATACCCTCCACCATAGGATGGGGGTATATAAACTTTGTCATTCCGTTTGTAACACATCGAAATATTGTTCTAAGACCCCATAAAGTATATAAATATATTCTGGGTCGTGGTGAAATTCTGAGTCGATCTGAGCATGTCCGTCCGTCCGTTTGTCCGTCTGTTGAAATCACGCTAACTTCCGAACGAAACACGCTATCGACTTGAAACTTGGCACAAGTAGTTGTTATTGGTGTAGGTCGGATGGTATTGCAAATGGGCCATATCGGTCCACTTTTACGTATAGCCCCCATATAAACGGACCCCCAAAATTGGCTTGCAGACCCTCTAAGAGAAGCAAATTTCATCCGATCCGGCTACAATTTGATACATGGTGTTAGTATATGGTCTCTAACAACCATGCGAACATTGGTCCACATCGGTCCATAAGTTTATATAGCCCCCATATAAACCGATCCCCCGATTTGGTTTTCGGAGCCTCTAAGAGAAGCAAATGTCATCCAATCCTGCTGAGATTTGGTACATGGTGTTGGTATATGGTCTCTAACAATTATGCAAAAATTGGTCCGCATCGGTCCATAATTATATCTAGCCTCCATATAAACCGATCCCCAGATTTAGCTTGGGGAGCTTCAAAGAGAAGCAAATTTCATTCGATCCGGCTGAAATTTGGTACAAGATGTTGGTATATGATCTCTAACTACCATGCAAAAATTGGTCCACATCGGTCCATAATTATATATAGCCTCCATATAAACCGATCCCCAGATTTAGCTTGCGGAGCCTCAAAGAGAAGCAAATTTTATCCGATCCTGCTGAAATTTGGGACATGATTTTGGTATATGGTCTCTAACAACCATGCAAAAATTGGTCCACATCGGTTCATAATTATATATAGCCCCCATATAAACCGATCCCCAGATTTGGCTTGCGGAGCCTCAAAGAGAAGCAAATTTCATCCGATCCGGCTGAAATTTAGTACATGGTGTTGGTATATAGTTTCTAACAACCATGCAAAAATCGGTCCACATCGGATCATAATTATATATAACCCCCATATAAACCGATCCCCAGATTTGGCTTGCGGAGTTTCTAAGAGAAGCAAATTTTATCCGATTCGGTTGAAACTTTGTACGTGGTGTTAGTATATGGTATCCAACAACCATGCAAAAATTAGTCCATATCGGTTCATAATTATATAAAGCCCCCATATAAACCGATCGCCAGATTCGACCTCCGAAGCCTCTCGAAGGAGCAAAATTCATCCGATCCGATTGAAATTTGGTACATTTCGCTAATGTATGGCCGATACCAACCATGCCAAAATTGGTCCGTATCGATCTATATTATATAAATTTTATTGCCATAGAAAGTTTTTGTCAAAATTTTATATTTCGATAGTAAATTTTTTCAAAATTTTAGTTCTATAGAAAATTTTGTCAACATCTTGTGTCTTTAGGAAATTTTGTCATAATATAATTTCTATACAAAATTTTGTCAAAAATTTATTCCTACTGAAAATTTTGTCAAAATTTTATTTCTATACAAAAATTTTGTCAGAATTTTATTTCTGTAGAAAATTTTATCAAAATGTTATTTCTATAGAAAATTTATGAAGCATTTCATAATTGGAGAGGACTGTTTTGCAAAATCTTCCAAAATATCAAGAATTCTACCAATCTACCAAACAGTAAAAAATCTGTCATTTTTGGTAGTTCATAATTGTATAGTTCAGCCCCCATATACAGCAATTCTGGCTCTATAATTACCGCACAAAAGTTCATATCGGTTCGTAATTATTTCTTCCCTATATATACCGGTCAAGAACTGAATATATACGTATTTAATCGACCTTTATTTTGTCTACTATATATCCCGCATGGACTAACTTACAACTTAGAAGATGATGTTAAGAAGTTTTAAGATGCCTTGCCATGGGCCGCAACCCAAGTAATTTAATTGTGGATGACGTCTTTAGTACAAGTTTTTACGCAATCCATGGTGGAGGGTACATAAGATTCGGCCTGGCCTAACTTACGGCCGTATATACTTGTTTTTTTTTTTTTGTTTTTGACACAAGAACGTGGGGTCACATGGCGCTTGTTTTTTAACCGATTGTCAAATTTAGCACATGGTAGTGTTATTCACCACCTTTTAAGTGTGCAAAATTTCATCGAAATCGGCTCAGATTTAGATATAGCTCCCATATATATGTATCGCTCGATTCCAAATTTGACCAGAAAATCCTTATTTATTACCCGATCGTACTAAAATTTAGCAAAAGGTAACTATGTTATCTGTGGTATGAGCCAAATCTGCCAAATATCAACATAATCGGTTCAAATTTAGATATAGCTCCCATATATATGTATCGCCCGATTTACCCAATTTTTTAGCATAAAACCCTTATCTAGTCAAATTTAGTAAACGGTATTCTTATGTGGTATTAACCAAACCTACCAAATATCATCTAAATCGGTTGATATTTCGATATAGCTCCCATATATATGTATCGCCCGATTTTCACAAATTTGGCCATAAAACCCTTGTTAATTGTACGATTTTACTCAAATTTAGCAAAAGGTAACCTTATGTGGTATTAACCAAACCCACCAAATATCATCTAAATCGGTTGAGATTTCGATATAGCTCCCATATATATATATGCATTGCCCGTTCTTGAAAAATTTGACCTATCTGTCAAATGTACTCAAATGTAGCAGAAGGTAACCTTCTGTTGCATCAACCAAACCAACAAAATATTATCAAAATCGCTTCAGATTTAGATATAGCTCCCATATATATAAATCGATCGATTTTTCCAAATTTGGCCATAATACTCTTAGTTATTATTCAATGTTACTCAAATTTCCAATTTTGATCAATTTGCATAAATATATGACCGATTTTCACAAATTTGGTTTTATTACCCAAACTAATTTAACGATTTTCTCTTATTTACTAAAGGAATCAATATTAGAGTCATACTAACTCTTTGTTCGCAAAATCAACTATAACTTCTAATATCACACATTTCTGTTCGGATTGTGATAAAAATCCCACAAACACATACTCCTTAATTTTCTTAAATATGGAAATGCGGGTTATCTCCAAACCTATACATTCCGTTATCGCTTCCGCCTGCTGAATTGTGTATCGATTAAAACTATCAACTCCCCTCTATCCATGGAGTATTTGGTTCGAGATCTGGGATTCCATTTGCCTATATCTGGTTTTCTGCTGGCAGAAACTTACGCTGGTAAAGCAACAACTATATTTCCACAGATTGCCGAAAATCTCTCAACAAAATGGCAGAGCAGTCTTGTGTTAGTACCCTTAGTTTTGATAACCGTTAGTTTTTGAAAATATTAACATAAGCATTGCAGCCTTGCATACGAAGGGGTCATGTGTTCAGTCCCAGTTTCGACCCAAACCCAATAGACGGGCTGCCACTATACCTAAATATATTTACCGGCATCTGAAAATTCGCTACCATGAATATTTCAGGATAGTTCTCAGAAATGTAATGTGTCAGTCATATCATTTAAATTTCAGTTTTAGCTCCCGATCTTTCTTATATGATTTGTACACTCTAGCAATTCTGGTATGAATTTTATGCTGTTGAGCTAAATTCACATATTCAATTCAATTTTCGTACGGTTCTCAGCATTTGTGGGCCAGAAAAAAAACCCCATTCAACCAATTTCATTAACATCCGCTTCTAAGCGTAAAGAAACCACTGATTTATATACGAAAATTCAAAGGAACCCCCCACAGTGAGATAGAGAAAAGGTATTGGGGGGAAATGTGTGAACGTGCTTTTAGCGTTAAATTGTGTACCTGGTAAAACGCAGAAACGCCCTACCAAACAACCTAGTGAATGCTAGCATCCTCATCATCATCATTACAAATCCATATGGTTTTTTTAATTTTGTTTTTTTTTTTTTGTTTCTTGACGAATTTGTTTTCTAAGAACATTTTCATTACACTCACATGCTTAGACTCCATTGAAAGCGCTGGTCTTTTTCCAAGCCTTCTCATAACCAAACCCGAAAATCTCATTTTCATTTATTTGGTCGGTTTTAAATGCGGCTAGTGTCTGTATGGTATCTCTTCCTCACTATAGATACTATCAAATGTGTCAAGCTCTTTTTTCCCTCAGACTGCAACATTGTCTCTGTTTCGGCTAGCTTTGAATTTCATATTCAGGTTATGTGGCGAGCTGGTGTGGCCAAGATGATGGAGTGTATAGTGATGCGTAAGCAAGTCGCATTGGAAACAAAATCTACAAAGTTGGAAACGTCCGTTATGCTACAGAATTGGTGTGAACTAGTGGCAAGAATGTCAGCACACAAATGGACTTGTTGCCTTGCCTTGGTGGTTGTAAGCGGGGGCACGGTAGTCCTCAGATAAAGGCCTTATTCGAGCCGCTTAAACATCGATATGTGACGTTACTAGCCAAAAATTGGTCGCTTAGCACGGTTGCCACAGTTGGTAGAATTCTATAAAGAATTGTAGATTTTGTACTGTTTGTTAGATTAGTAAAAACCAATGATGTTAAATAATTCCTCTTCAATTGTTAGAGGACATATGGAACTTACATTTCCTATTGAAATAAAATCTTAACAAAATTTTCACAAAATTTTTTACAGATATAAAATTTTGACAAAATTTTTTACAGATATAAAATTTTGACAAAAATTTCTATGGAAATAACATTTTTACAAAACTTTCTATAGAAATAAAATTTTGACAAAATTTTCTATAGAAATAAAATTTTTACAAATTTTCTATAGAAATAAAATTTTTACAAATTTTCTATAGAAAACCCATTTATTATTATTTTATTAGAAATAAAATTTTTGATATCATTTTCTATAGAAATAAAATTTTTACAACATTTTTTATAAACATAACATTTTGACAAAATTTTTTATAGATATAAAATTTTGACAAAATTTTCTATAGAAATAACGTGTTAACAAAACTTTCTATAGAAATACAATTTTGACAAAATCTTCTATAGAAATAAAATTTTGACAAATTTTTCTAAAGAAAAAAAAATTGAAGAAATTTTCTATAGAAATGAAATTTTGAACAAAATTTTCTATAGAAATAAAATTTTGACAAAGTTGTCTATAGAAATAATATTTTGCAAAATTGTCAATAGAAATAAAATTTTGACAAAATTTTCTATACAAATATAATTGTGACAAATTTTTCAAAAGACATAATATTTTGAAGAAATTTTATATAGAAATAAAATTTTGAACAAAATTTTGTATAGAAATAAAATTTTGACAAAATTGTCTATAGAAATAATATTTTGACAAAATTGGCAATAGAAATAAAATTTGACAAAATTCTTTATACAAAATAAATTTTGACGAAATTTTCTATAGAAATAAAATTTTGACGAAATTTTCTATAGAAATAAATTGTTGACAAAATTTTCTATACAAATAAAATTTTGACAAAATTTTCTATAGAAAAAAAAAATTAACAAAATTTTCTATAGAAATAAAATTTTGAAAAATAGTCTATAGAAATATAATTTTGAAAAATTGTCTATAGAAATAAAATTTTGACAAAATTGTCTATAGAAATAAAATTTTGAAAAAATTTTCTACAGAAATAAAATTAAAAAAAAAGATTAAATGGGAATAAAATGTTGACAAAATTTTCTATAGAAATACAATTTTGACAAAAGTTTCTATAGAAATAAAATTTTGACAATATTTTCTATAGCAATAAAATTTTGACAAAAAATTTCGATAGAAATAAAATTTTGACAAAAGTTTCTATTGAAATACAATTTTGACAAAATCTTCTATAGAAATGAAAAATGTTGAATAAATTTTTTGTAGAAATAAAATTTTACAATTTTGGGATTATTCGTTGGGCTTGAGGTCATGGACTAATGAAAAATGCTGGTGTTGTTGTTTTTCAACTCAGTTAGACATGAGCTTTGTAAGGAGATAGTCCATAACTTTGTAAAATATAATATTTCGCTGAAGATGATCACCGATGGTGTATCGAAATATCCGAGAACAGCAACATTTCAATAAAAAAGTAATGAAAAACAACAACACCAGCATTTTTCATTAGTCCATGACCTCACGCCAAACGAATAATCCCAAAATTGTAAAATTCCAAAGGTCAACTAACAAAACTAAAAATAGAAATAAAATTTTGGCAAAAGGTTCTATAGAAATAAAATTTTGATAACATATTCTATAGAAATAAAATTTTGTGAAAAATTTCTATAGAAATAAAATTTTGAACAAAATTATCTATAGAAATAAAATGTTGAATAAATTTTTTGTAGAAATAAAATTTTGAAAAAACGTTCTATATAAATAAAATTTTGACAACATGTTCTATAGAAAGAAAATTTTGTGAAAATTTTCTATAGAAATCAAATTTTGATAACATTTTCTATACAAATACATTTTTACAAAATGTCCTATAGTAATAAAATTTTGACAAAATTTCCTATACAAAAAAAAAAATTGAACATTTTCTACAGGAATAAAATTTTGAAAAATTTTCTACAGAATAAAATTAAAAAAAATTCAATGGAAATGAAATTTGGCAACATTTTCTAAAGAAATAAAATGTTGACAAAATTTTATATAGAAGTAAAATGTTGACAAAATTTTTCTATAGAGATAAAATTGTTGTTTTCGATTTTAGCTTAAAACCATGCATTGACTAAACTGCAAGTGTAGCTTAGCCAACAGAGGAAAAGTATGCTTGCCAAATTTATTTAGCAAGGCCTTGTAGACTGCAAGACGGTTGGATGTACTGCTGTTTCGGAATAACCACATTCCTCATCAGCATCCTCTACTTGCAGCAAAACTATCAACCAATTATCAGAATAAATTCGGGTAATTCACTTATTTTGGAAAATTTTCTATATAGATAAACTTTTTACAAAATTTGCTATAAAAATAAAATCTTGACTGAATTTTCTATAGAAATAAAATCTTGACAAAAGTTTCTATAGAAATAAAATTTTGACAAAATTTTCTATAGAAATAAAATTTTGACAACATTTTCTATAGAAATAAAATTTTGACAAAATTTTCTATAGAAATAAAATTTTAACAATATTTTCTATAGAAATAAAATTTTTAAAAAAATTTTTATATAAATAAAATTAAAAAAAAATCTATAGAAATAAAATGTTGACAAAATTTCCTATAGTAATAAAATTTTGATAAAATTTTCTATACCAAAAAAATTTTGAAAAATTTTCTACAGGAATAAAATTTTGAAGAATTTTCTATAGAAATAAAATTTAAAAAAAAAATCAATGGGAATAAAATTCGGCAACATTTTCCAAAGAAATGAAATTTTAACAAAATTTTCTATAGAAATAAAATTTTGACAAAATTTGTCTATAGAGATAAAATGTTGTTTTTGCAATTTTGCAAGACGGTTGGATGTAAAGCTGTTTCGGAATAAGCACATTTCTCGCCAGCATCCTCTACTTGCAGCAAAACTATCAACCGATTATCACAATAAATTCGGGTTATTCACTTATTTTGAGACAATTTTCTATATCATATCGTATGTTGACAAAATTTTCTTTAAAAATAAAATTTTGACAAGATTTTCGATAAAAATCTGGACAGAATTTTCTATAGAAATACAATTGTGACAAAATTTTCTATAGAAATAAAATTTTGACAGAATTTTCTGTAGAAATACAATTGTGACAAAAATTTTCTATAGACATAAAATTTTGACAAAGTTTGCTATAGAGATAAAATTTTTACAAAATTTTCTATGAAAATTTAATTTTGACAAAATTTTCTATAAAAATAGAAGGTTGACAATAGTTTCTATAAAAATAAAATGTTGATAAAATTTTCTTTTGAAATACCATTTTGACAAAAGTTCCTATAGGAATAAAATTTTGAAAATAGTTTCTAAAGCAATAAAATTTTGACAAAATTGTCTATAGAAATAATTTCTATATATTTTGACAAAATTTTCTATAGAAATAAAATTTTGAGAAAACTTGCTATAGAGATAAAATTTTTACAAAATTTTCTATAAAAATACAATTTTGACAAAAGTTTCTATAAAAATAAAAGGTTGATAATAGTGTCTATAGCAATAAAATTTTGACAAAATTGTCTATAGAAATAAAATTTTGAAAAAATTCTCTACAGAAATAAAATTAAATTTTTTTTCAATGGGAATAAAATGTTGACAAAATTTTCTATAGAAATAAAATTTTGACAAAAGTTTCTATAGAAATAAAATGTTGGCAATAGTTTCTATAACAATAAAATGTTGACAAAAATTTCTATAGAAATAAAATTTTGACAAAAGTTTCTATAGAAATAAAATTGTGACAAAATTTTCTATAGAAATAAAATCGTGACAAAACTTTTTATAGAAATAAAATTTTGACAATTTCTTTTATAGAAACAAAATTTTGACAAAGGTTTCTACAGAAATAAAATGTTGACAAAATTTTCTACAGGAATAAAATTTTTACAAAATTTTCTATAGAAATAATATTGTGCCAAAAAAAAAATATTTCAATATAACATTGTATCAAAATTGTATTTCTTTAGATTGTTTTTTTGTTATAGAAAATCTTACACGTTTACGTGGATAACCTTAATAGGCCTTTAGCAAGGCCAACAGAAAGCCTCATTGCACTCATCACCATTGCTTTTTAGGCCTATTGTATTTGTTTTGTATTGTAAGTAAACGTTAATATATTATATCTGCAGAGGAGATAAATGATCCTCATTATTACAACGCACTTGTGTTATGTCAAAAATGTCATCCAAGTGTAATGTATCTTGCGTGGAGCGGCCTCTTTTTACTTTAGTGCTTCAAAAGTTTTCTACAAAAACAAAAAAAAAAAAAACACAAAACAAAAAAAAAACTTTAACAATTCTATAGAAAAATAAGAAATGAAATTTTACAAAACAATTGTGGTTTCTTTTGGATGAATTTGAAATATAAACCTCTCAAAATCTAAACATTTGGGGTAGAGGAGACAGGGACTTGGTCCGCTTTACATTTGATTGCTATGCGTTTTTTCGCTGAACTTATTCTCGTCCAATATCTCTTGGTCTGCTTGAAAAAAAAAAAAAATAGAAAATTTGTTAACATGAAAATTGAGGTCAAAATGTTGAACATAATACCAAGCATTGGTGTAAAATTTTTGTTTTACGTTTCCATGTTTCATGTTGGTCAGAATTAAGACCCTAATGAAATTGGCTTAAACACATTTTTGTTTCTGTTTTTTGTTGTATGAGCATATGTAATGCTTGTTCTCCCCTGCCTTTTTCCTGGTTAGGGGTATTAAGGATACTTAAAGTTAGATTGACATTATTTTGTAATATCCTCTTTCGTTTTGTTGATGCAACCAACTTTTCTAACATATTCCCAGAAATTTTGCCATATTTAATTTATTGTGCTATCAATAGTTTGTGTTTGTTTAATCCCAGGTATTTGCTGGCCTTGTTAAATACGAAGAATTATTTTAAATCCTTTTTTAGTTTTGGGAAAATTTTCTCTTTTTCTAAAAAGCCATTTTAATATGTTTTCATCACGTTCAAAACATAAAGTTGACAAATATTTGAGGATTTATTTCAAATGTTTTTAGATCATAAAAATAAGATTTAAAAGTTATAAAATTTCAAATTTTGCATAATGCAATTAAATAGTGATTTTAATTTATATGCTCAGCATTGATACAAACCAATGATAGATTTATAGAGATTATTCAATAAAAGGAATATCAACTACATTTGACAGAATAAAGACAAATATTTTACCCAAATATAAAATATTAAAAAGAATTTATTTGATTAAAAGTAGTTTAGTAATAATCCTCGGGCAATTTGGTGCGAATTCCAGTCCAGTTTATCTCAATTTTTATACCCTCCATCATAGGATGGGGGTATATTAACTTTGTCATTCCATTTGTAACACATCGAAATATTGCTCTAAGACCCCATAAAGTATATATATTCTGGGTCGTGGTGAAATTCTGAGTCGATCTAAGCATGTCCGTCCGTCCGTCCGTCTGTTGAAATCACGCTAACTTCCGAACGAAACAAGCTATCGACTTGAAACTTGGCACAAGTAGTTGTTATCGATGTAGGTCGGATGGTATTGAAAATGGGCCATATCGGTCCACTTTTACGTATAGCCCTTATATAAAGGGACCCTCATATTTGGCTTGTGGAGCCTCTAACAGAAGCATATTTCATCCGATCCGGTTGTAATTTGGAACATGGTGTTAGTATATGATCTTTAACAACCGTGCCAGAATTGGTCCATATCGGTCCATAATTATATATAGCCCCATATAAAACGTTCTCCAGATTTGACCTCCAGAGCCTCTTGGAGGAGCAAAATTCATCCGATCCGGTTCAAATTAGGAACGTGGTGTTAGTATATGGTCGCTAACAACCATACCAAAATTGGTCCAATCACACAAAAATTGGTCCATATCGGTTCATAATCATGGTTGCCACTAGAGCCAAAAATAATCTACCAAAATTTTATTTCTATAGAAAATTTTGTCAAAATTTTATTTCTAGAGAAAATTTTGTTAAAATTTTATTCGGTTCATAATAAAATTTTCATCATTGTCAAAATTTTATTTCTATAGAAAATTTCGTCAAAATTTTATTTCTATAGAAAATTTTGTTCAAATTTTATTCGGTTCATAATCATGGTTGCCATTCGAGCCAAAAATAATCTACCAAGATTTTATTTCTATAGAAAATTTTGTCAAAAGTTTATTTCTAGAGAAAATTTTGTTAAAATTTTATTCGGTTCATAATAAAATTTTCATCATTGTCAAAATTTTATTTCTATAGAAAATTTTGTCAAAATTTTATTTCAATAGAAAATTTTGTTCAAATTTTATTCGGTTCATAATCATGGTTGCCACTCGAGCCAAAAATAATCTACCAAGATTTTATTTCTATAGAAATTTTTGTGAAAATTTTATTTCTATAGAAAATTTTATGTCCACTTTGTCGAACTGAACTATATACGTTTTGGATCGATCTTTTTTGATTTAATATATACCACGTATGGACTTACATACAATTTAGAAGATGGTGTTAGGAGGTTTTAAGATACCTTGTCATCGGTATCTGGATGACAGTGTTTAGAAGAAGTTTCTACGCAATCCATGATGGAGGGTACATAAGCTTCGGCCTGGCCGAACTTACGGCCGTATATACTTGTTAAATATTCATATTATTTATTAATTACTATACTCTCTTGATATCAAAATCTTATTGAATCTACATATTAACTGAAATACAATTATTGGATTAATTGGTGCTCTTGAGGTGTTCCAGCCAGGGTTGCCACAGATTTCCACCAAAATTGATAGATTTTTTACATTATATTTTTACCTTTTGATAATATGGGTATGATATGATTTGAAATATAGGAATAAAATGTTGAACTATTTTTTGTCTAAGAATAACATTTTCTATAGAAATAAAATTTTCTCTAGTAATAAAATTTGGACAACAATTTTCTCTAGTAATAAAATTTTGACAAAATTTTCTCTAGGAATAAACTGTTGACAAAATCTTCTCAAGGAACACAATTTTCTTTGGGAATAACATATTGACAAAAATTTCGCTAGGAATAAAATGTTGACAAAAATTTCTCTTCGAATAAAATTTGGACAAAATTTTCTCTTCGAATAAACTTTGGACAAAATTTTCTATACGAATAATATGTTTACATAATTTTCTCTAAACTAAATTTTTTTTGGAAATAAAATTTTGACTAAATTTTCTCAAGGAATAAAATTGTAACAAAATTTTCTGTAGGAATTTTCTTATGAAAATTTTGACAAAATTTTCGCTAGGAATAAAATTTTGACAAAATTTTCTCTGGAAATAAACTGTTGACAAAATTTTGCCAAGGAATAAAATGTTGACAAAATTTTCCCTAAGAATGAAATTTTCACCAAATTTTCTCTGAGAATAAAATTTTGACAAAATTTTTTTTGAAAATAAAATTTTTACAAAATGTTCTCTAGGAATGGTTAGGTTAGGTGGCAGCTCGATGTATCAGCTCACTTAGACTATTCATTCCATTGTGATACCACATTGGTGAACTTCTCTCTTATCACTGAGTCCTGCCCGATTCCATGTTAAGCTCAATGACAAAGGACCTCCTTTTTATAGCCGAGTCCGAACGGCGTTCCACATTGCAGTGAAACCACTTAGAGAAGCTTTGAAACCCTCAGAAATGTCACCAGCATTACTGAGGTGGGATAATCCACCGCTGAAAAACTTTTTGGTGTTAGGTCGAAGCAGGAATCGAACCCTCGACCTTGTGTATGCAAGGCGGGCATGCTAACCATTGCACCACGGTAGCTCCCATAAGTTGCAACAAAATTTTCTCTAGGAATTTACCTTTGAAAATTTTGACAAAATTTTTCTCTGGTAATAAAATTTTGACAAAATTTTCTCTTGGAATAAAATTTTACCAAAATTTTTTCTGGAAATAAACTGTTGACAAAATTTTGTGTAGGAATAAAATTTAAAAAAAATTTTCTCTAAGAATAAAATTTTTACAAAATTTTCTCTGAGAATAAAATTTTGACAAAATTTTCTCTGGGAATAAAATATTGTCAAAATTTTCGCTTGGAATAAAATGTTGACAAAGTTTTCTCTACGAATAAAATTTTGACAAAAGCTTCTCCAGAACTAAACTTTTGACAAAATTTTTCATTTTTCATTTCAAAATTGTTAAGGATTAAAAATTTGATAAAATGTCCTCTAGGAATAAAATTTTGACAAAATTTTCTCTGGAAAGAAACTGTTGACAAAATTTTCTCTAGGAACAAAATTTTAACAAATATAAAAAAGCAAATTTTCTATAAAAATGAAATTTTGACAAATTTTACTATAGAAATAAAATGTTGACTAAATTTTCTATAAAGTCAATATTAGTTTATATTTATTTAAAAATTATTTATAGGTCATACTATCAAAGTACATTGCAGGCGAGTTCTCCCTTTTCGTAGAAGTAGCAATTTTCCGTTCTAGGTGCCAGCTAAATATATTTAAAACATCGACACAGGTAGAATTCGAGGGATATGTATACACCCAACTAAATTTTCGCTATTAGGAGCAATCATAAAATAATAAATAAATTTCTATGATTGATAAATAAATTTCTATAGCTGATGGCCTTAGCAGCCAATGCTACTTTCCCTTTTCTTTTTTATCATACATTTACTGTATGATTAAAATAAACAATAAATAAATAAATAAATAAATAAATTTCTAAAATATAATAATAAATTAATTCCTTTTAATGAAACATTTTTGTCATAAAACCACAAAAATTTGATCAAGATCTTTTTTATTTGGTAGTTTTTTTGGTAAAACATTCTTCAAATTTTTGTAGATTATTTTTGGCTCGAGTGGCAACTGTGGCTGCAACACTAATTCATTGGGACCTGCCTACAGAGTGATCCTACTAAACTCTCCATGGACGTGTCCTTTGGTATGAGTCCAAGCCGTGCCCTAAAGAGTTAATTTACCCCCATCAATGACAACCTCTTGTCATAGTGCCCGGTTCCTTTCAAACGTTTTGACCAGGTCCATACACACCAGGGACTAGTCCTGTATTGGACCTGTACTTGATCCTTTTCCCATAGAGAAGTTCCATGTACATACAGTTTCTTGGGTTTTGGTAATATTTGTCAAGGCCTGGTATCTTAAAACTCCTTAACTTTGTCTTATAAATTGTAATCCAGTTCATGTAGAATCTATGTTAGATAAAAAGGCAGTTGTGATACCCATGTAAGACTGAGTTCTTCAAGTTTCAATAAGTCGGGCAGTGATAGGTGCCTCTCCCCGATTAAGTATCAAAAAAAAGTATTTTTTTTTTAGTAGTATATTTTTGGGTAGACCTTAAACTTCTCTGAAAATCTCCAGCAAATCGGAAAACTTTAGTCCAATTTTCAAAAGGTCGGTCAAGAAGAAGACCTGTCCAAATATTTAGAAAAACAGGTACTTCATATTAATTTCAAAACCTCCTCTCATGTCCTCTGTAAATTTCAAGTAAGCAGAATTTATGTTTTTTTTCACTGTACTTAAAAAAAAATCAGAAAAAAGAGAGCCCTTCTCCCGATCCAAACACGCAAACATTTTTTTCTGAAATTAATTGAACCAATTAATATTTTAATTGAAATGTTTTCAATCACAGAAATGATAGTATCAATTAAAACAAGTATATACGGCCGTAAGTTCGACCAGGCCGAATCGTATGTACCCTCCACCATGGATAGCGTAGAAACTTCTACGAAAGACTGTCATCCACATACGTGGTATATATTAGACAAAAATGGTATGTGTAGGTAAGTCTACAAATAATTACGAATCGATATGGACTTTTGCACGGTACGTAGGGAGCCAGAATTGAAATATGGGGGTCGCTTATATGGGAGCTATATAAAATTATGCATACAATTATGGACTTGATATGGACAAATTTTTGTGTGATTGGGGATCGATTTATCTGAGGGCTATATATATATATAACTATAGACCGATATGGACCTAGTTAGGCATGGTTGTTAACGGCCATATACTAGCACAATGCTCCTCCAAATCTCGGTATCGGGACTGATATGGACCACTTTTGGCATGGTTGTTAAATATCATATACTACTACCACGTACCAAATTTCAAACGAATCGGATGAATTTTGCTCTTCCAAGGGGCTCCGGATGTCAAATCTGGGGATCGGATTATATGGGGGCTATATATAATTATGGACCGATATATATATATATATATATATATATATATATATATATATATATATATATATATATATATATATATATATATATATATATATATATATATATATATATATATATATATATATATATATATATATATATATATATATATATATATATATATATATATATATATATATATATATATATATATATATATATATATATATATATATATATATATATATATATATATATATATATATATATATATATATATATATATATATGGGGGCTAAATCTAAATCTGACCCGACTTAAACCAACTTTGATAGGCATAATTAATTCTACTCCCTGTGGAAAATTTCACGTACATCGGATTACAACTTTGACTTCTGCGGTCATATGAGGGTAAATCGGGCGAAACATATATATGGGCGATATATCTAAACCTGAACCGACCAAAATTGGCATGCATATCCAGAACCTCAATTCTATTCTCTGTGGAAAGTTTCAAATAAATCACAGTAAAATGTTGGCCTCTGTGGTTGTATTCGTGTACATCGGGTGAATGATATAACAGGTTGCCTGATAAGTCCCCGGTCTGACACATAGATGGCGTCGCTAGTATTAAATGCATATTATTTTTATATAGTACCAACCTTCAAATGATTCCTGTCAAAATTTGACGAATGTAAGTCAATTAGTTTGTGAGATAGAGCATCTTTTGTGAGACAACTTTTGTTATTGTGAAAAAATGGAAAAAAGGAATTTCGAGTTTTGATAGAATACTGTTTTCTGAAGGGAAAAAATACGGTGGAAGCAAAAACTTGGCTTGATAATGAGTTTTCGGACTCTGCCCCAGGGAAATCAACAATAATTGATTGGTATGCAAAATTCAAGCGTGGTGAAATGAGCACGGAGGACGGTGAACGCAGTGGACGCCCGAAAGGGGTGGTTACCGACGAAAACAAAAAAAAATCCACAAAATGATTTTGAATGACCGTAAAATGAAGTTGATAGAGATAGCAGAGGCCTTAAAGATATCAAAGGAACGTGTTGGTCATATCATTCATCAATATTTGGATATGCGGAAGCTCTGTGCAAAATGGGTGCCGCGCGAGCTCACATTTGACCAGAAACAACAACGTGTTGATGATTCTGAGCGGTGTTTGCAGCTGTTAACTCGTAATACACCCGAGTTTTTCCGTCGATATGTGACAATGGATGAAACATGGCTCCATCACTACACTCCTGAGTCCAATGGACAGTCGGCTGAGTGGACAGCGACCCGTGAACCGTCTCCGAAGCGTGGAAAGACTCAAAAGTCCGCTGGCAAAGTAATGGCCTCTGTTTTTTGGGATGCGCATGGAATAATTTTTATCGATTATTGGCATGCATATCCAGAACCTCAATTCTATTCTCTGTGGAAAGTTTCAAATAAATCACAGTAAAATGTTGGCCTCTGTGGTTGTATTCGTGTACATCGGGTGAATGATATAACAGGTTGCCTGATAAGTCCCCGGTCTGACACATAGATGGCGTCGCTAGTATTAAATGCATATTATTTTTATATAGTACCAACCTTCAAATGATTCCTGTCAAAATTTGACGAATGTAAGTCAATTAGTTTGTGAGATAGAGCATCTTTTGTGAGACAACTTTTGTTATTGTGAAAAAATGGAAAAAAGGAATTTCGAGTTTTGATAGAATACTGTTTTCTGAAGGGAAAAAATACGGTGGAAGCAAAAACTTGGCTTGATAATGAGTTTCCGGACTCTGCCCCAGGGAAATCAACAATAATTGATTGGTATGCAAAATTCAAGCGTGGTGAAATGAGCACGGAGGACGGTGAACGCAGTGGACGCCCGAAAGGGGTGGTTACCGACGAAAACAAAAAAAAATCCACAAAATGATTTTGAATGACCGTAAAATGAAGTTGATAGAGATAGCAGAGGCCTTAAAGATATCAAAGGAACGTGTTGGTCATATCATTCATCAATATTTGGATATGCGGAAGCTCTGTGCAAAATGGGTGCCGCGCGAGCTCACATTTGACCAGAAACAACAACGTGTTGATGATTCTGAGCGGTGTTTGCAGCTGTTAACTCGTAATACACCCGAGTTTTTCCGTCGATATGTGACAATGGATGAAACATGGCTCCATCACTACACTCCTGAGTCCAATGGACAGTCGGCTGAGTGGACAGCGACCCGTGAACCGTCTCCGAAGCGTGGAAAGACTCAAAAGTCCGCTGGCAAAGTAATGGCCTCTGTTTTTTGGGATGCGCATGGAATAATTTTTATCGATTATTTTGAGAATGGAAAAACCATCATCAGTGACTATTATATGGCGTTATTGGAGCGTTTGAAGATCGAAATCGCGGCAAAACGGCCCCATATGAAGAAGAAAAAAAGTGTTGTTCCACCAAGACAACGCACCGTGCCACAAGTGATTGAGAACGATGGCAAAAATTCATGAATTGGGCTTCGAATTGCTTCCCCACCCACCGTATTCTCCAGATCTGGCCCCCAGCGACTTTTTCTTGTTCTCAGACCTCAAAAGGAAGGACATTTGGCTTCTTCATTGCAGCCATCGCCGAAACTGAGGCCTATTTTGAGGCAAAACCGAAGGAGTACTACCAAAATGGTATCAAAAAATCGGAAGGTCGTTATAATCGTTGTATTGCTCTTGAAGGGAATTATGTTGAATAATAAAAACGAATTTTGACAAAAAAATGTGTTTTTCTTTGTTAGACCGAAATCGAAATCTAAACCGATTTCAACCAAAATTGGCATACTTTATGACACTATCAATTGTACTCCTTGTGAAAAATTTCAACCAAATTAGGGTAAACCTCTGGCTTCTGGGGTCATATAAGTACATACTCGGCGAAAGCTATATATGGGAGCTATGTCTAAATCTGATCTGATTTCTTCCAAAAACAAAAGGGTTCTATTCTGACCCAAACACATTGGATTGGACTTAAATTGTAATCTAGACTTTGTGTTCACAGACAGGCCGTCCCTGAGCATTATTGCCAAAGGCACAGTGTGGCGCAGGGTATAAAAATCAGGTACTCAATATTAATTTCATAGCCTCACCCCTCGTCCTTTGTAAGTAAAGCGAAGACTCCAATTTAGGGGTCTTATTTCAGTTTTATTGTGGGGGCTATATTTCATTGGGCGTTACTTCAATTGTACAAGTACAGTCATCACTACTTCCTCGGGAAACTCATAATATTATTTAAAAACGAACATAACCTTGGAGGTAGGTTGTCAAAATTCATCCCAATTCTATTCTCTCAATAGTTGTTTTATTTAAAACGCCCTTTTATGGCCTTAAATTTGAAGAACATAACAAGAGGAAATATCAATTCTCATCAAATTCTAATAAAATAAAATTTCTTTTTTTCTTAGATATTGAAATAATCCGAGGAAAACCCATTATGAAAAGCGTCATGATGTGTGGTGTAAATTCATGTGAAGTCTCTGATGGTGATGATGATGATGATGACGAGCAATTGTTGATGTGGGGCCGCCTGCCAGTCTAACGACGACGACACCATCTATCAGCATGACTTCTTTTGAAGATGACAACTTCACTTCTCATCTGCATTGCTGGCGACATGGGGCATCATTTAACACTTTTACACATGATTAAATGGAAATAAATTGAAGTCCCCACAAAAATGAGAAGAACAGAACCAACAAGAAACTAAGAAATTTTTACATATGTGAAAGCCGATCATTTATGTGTGGGGTACAAAAAAAAAGCAAATTTTTCTCTTCATCATCATCATCGATGTAAACGTCAGCTTCATATCATCGGGAATCTCTGCATGAACCAACAGAGAGTGTACCATCAGTACCGATGGAACCAGACCAAAATCGTTAACACTTTTTTGTTGGTGTTTTGCCCCGACAATTAAACAATTTCAATTTCAAGAATACAACATTTAACGGCCAACGCAATTTGTCTATTGCTTGAGCCACATTTCAAGCAATGCCAATGATTGAGAAAAAGCAATTCGCCTTGTTTTTCATTCGAGGGGCTATGGAGATTTTTTTCTTCTTTTGGGGGGTACTTTAAAATGCGTCATTTCAAGGAGATCTGAGACAACAAAGTGCACGCTTTGCTTGTGCTTGTTTAAAGCATTAAAAAGACTAGTTTTTCATTATCTTTCGTAAATTTTTGTTTTCAGAGCAATGCTCTTGAGAATGTCAGTTTATGGTGTTGAAGTTGTAGCCAGTGATGCCGTGTCGGCTTATGACCAAACAGACTGCGTGTGTTGCTTGTGCCAATGTCGTTTTGTTTGAAATCTTGCTGACAATCCTCTTGAACATGTACCCCCAAAACTCCAAACGTCAACATTGGCTATGGCATTAGACTCACATTTTTTGGTAGAATCTAAAGAAAATTCCCAAAAATAAACAAATTTCGGAAGAAACTGAGAGAAAAAAAATTAACGAAAATAATGATGACATGCGCCGAGTTTTGGGCTAAGGCACATCCATGTCCAACAAAACGGAAAGGCGTAATAATTGCTCTGAATATTTTTCCACTTCACGGTAACAACACTTCGAATATATGTTGATGGAGAGCAATTAAATCATTCAATTTGTTGAGGTATTATGTGCGATCCAAACATTTTTTATACTCTCACCAAAGGATAGGGGGTATATTAACTTTGTCATTCCGTCGAAATATTATTCTAAGACCCCATAAAGTATATATATTCTGGGTCGTGGGGAAATTCTGAGTCGATCTAAGCATGTCCGTCCGTTCGTCCGTCTGTTGAAATCATGCTAAATTCTGAACGAAAAAAGCTATCGACTTGAAACTTGGCATAAGTATGTTAGTTGCTATTGATGTAGGTCAGATGGTATTGCAAATGGGACATATTGGACCACATTTACGTATAGCCCCCATAAAAACCGATCCCCAGATTTGAACTCCGGAGCCTCTTAGAGAAGCAAATTTCATCCGATCCGGTTGAAATTTGGTACATGGTGTTAGTCTATGGTCTCTAATAACCATGCAAAAATTGATCCATACCGATCCATATTTATATATAGCCCCCATTTTAACCGATCCCCAGATTTGACCTCCGGAGCCTATTGTAGGAGCAATATTCATCCGATCCGGTTGAAATTTGGTACGTGGTGTTAGTCTATGGTCTTTAACAACAATGCAAAAATTGGTCCATATCAGTCCATGATTATATATAGCCCCCATTTGAACCGATCCCAAAACTTGTACTCCGGAACCTCTTGGAGGAGCAAACTTCATCCGATCGGGATGAAATTTGGTACGTGGTGTTAGTGTATGGTCTCTAACAACCTTGCAAAAATTGGTCCATATCATATAAACCGATCCCCAAATTTGAACTCCGGAACCTCTTGGAGGAGCAAAATTCATCCGATCCGCTTGAAATTTGTTACGTGGTGTAATTATATGCTCCCTAATAACCATGCACAAATTGGTGCATATCGGACCATAATTATATAGAGCATCCATTTGAACCGATCCCCAGATTTGACCTCCGGAGCCTCTTGCAGGAGCAAAATTCATCCGATCCTGTTGAAATTTGGTACGTGGTGTTAGTATATGATCTCTAACAACCGGGCGAAAATTGGCCCATATCGGTCTATAATTATATATAGCCCCATATAAATCGATCCCCAGATTTGACGTCCGGAGCATCTTGCAGGAGCAAAATTCATCCGATCCTGTTGAAATTTGTTACGTGGTATAATTATGTTATATGCTCCCTAATATCCATGCAAAAATTGGTGCATATCAGTCCGTAATTATATATAGCCCCCATTTGAACCGATCCCCAGATTTGACTTCCGGAGCCTCTTGGAGGAGCAAAATTCATCCGATCCGGTTGAAATTTGGTACGTGGTGTTAGTATATGGTTTCTAACAATCATTCAAAAATTACTCCATATCGGTTCATAATTATATATAGCCCCCATATAAATCGATCCCCAGATTTGATGTCCGGAACCTCTTAGAGGAGCAAAATTCATCCGATTCGGTTGAAATTTGGTACATTGCGCTAGTATATGGCCGCTAACAACCATGCCAAAATTGGTCCATATCGGTCTATAGTTATTTATAGCCGATCCCCAATCACACATAAATTGGTACATATCGGCTCATAATCATGGTTGCCACTCGAGCCAAAAATAATCTACCAAAATTTTATTTTTAATAGAAAATTTTGTCAAAATTTTAAAAAAAAATTTAATTCTATAGACAATTTTTAAAAATTTTATTTCTATAGACAATTTTGTCAAAATTTTATTACTATAGACAATTTTGTCAAAATTTTATTACTATATAAAATTTTGTCAAAATTTTATTTCTATAGAAAATTTTATTTCTATTGAAAAGTTTGTCAAAATTGTATTTCGGTAGAACATTTTGTCAAAATTTTATGTCTATAGAAAATTTTGTCAAATTTTTTTTTCTGTAGAAAATTTTGTCATAATTTTATTTCTATAAAAAATTTGGTCAAAATTTTATTTCTATAGAAAATTTTGTCAAAATTTTATTTCTATAGAAAATTTTGTCAAAATTTTATTTTTTTTTAGTATATACACGCAAAAAAATAATTCTTTCCTCCCAAACGAAATTTTAGACAAACAAAGTTCGTTTCTCATTTGCTATTCGCTGTAAGGAAGTGTATTTGGAAGAGAAGTATATACTTTTTGTGATAAACGTTTATTCTTTTCCAGGATGTAAAAACAATTTCATAAAGACAAACTCAAAAAAAAAAACATTATTTTCTTGCTAATTGCATCTCACATCTTTGTCACATCCACGAAGTTTTTTAGTTCTTAACACCTTTTCCTGCAATGCCAACAATGTAGATGAAATTATACGATTTTATAAATTTTTAAAATTTTTTTACCTTTCGCCTGGACAGAGAATCGAACCGCGGACCATGCACTTTGTAAGCCAACACACTAACCACTGAGCTATGTACCTGTTATGGTCATCAATAGATAAATATCCATATAAGTTATATTTATATAGCTGCGCCCACGAACCGAATAAACAAAGTTTATTTAACAGAAACAAACATTTAGTTTGGCACCGTGGAGCAGTGGTTGCTACGTCCGACTTGCATGCCAAGGGTCGTGGGTTCGATCCCTGCTTCGACCAAAGTTTTTTTTTTATTTTTTTGTTTTACATATATTCCAGATATGTTCGGAAGATTCCGAAAAAATGTTCAACAGTACATTGTACTATATTAAATTTGGACTGTAAAATGTGTCTTATTAAAGACTAAAGTCAGAAAAGAACAGCGTTTGATATAAACGAAATGGACTGTGTTGTTGTTTCAAAAATAACTTTTGTATTGAAAAAATAAAAATTTTGTAACAAACGAATTTTTTTGGTGATAAAAGTTTAAAATTTTCGAAGCAATTTAAAAAACTCTAACAAAAGAAAAACGTTTTCGGTACACGTTTTTCAAACGTTTTTTTTTTTCTTTGCGTGTACCCCGTATGGATTAACTTACAATTTAGAAGATGTTGTTAAGAATTTTTAAGATTCCTTGCTATCGTAAAGTGTTACCGCTACGCTAGTAATTCAATTGTGGATGACCGTCTTTAGTAGAAGTTTCTACATATTATTCGGCCTGGTAAAAAAAAGTAGATTGGGACCAGGAGCTGATGCGGAGTATACCTCGAAAAAAAAAATTCCTGAATTTTTTCAGGAAAATATAAATACAAAGTCGATAATATACCCTTCAAAGCATGCTCCAATCCTCGAAACATTTCCTATATTCGATTTGCGGTATGGTCATCTGAGTCATCTACGATTTCTCTATGAATATCTCATCTCGGGTGCTAACAAGCGTTCCGCGGAGCCTTTTGTTTGATTCGACCGAATAGGATACAGTGGCAGGGAGCCATGTCATGTGAATGCGGTGTCTACTGAATTTGTGTCGTTTTTAGCCAAATGTTCGATTATGATCCGTCTGAGATCGGCATTGGTAATCATGTATTAAACGATCTCAACGAGCTGCCTCTTTTGCATGAAATTCTTCATTTCTAAAAATTCAAAATCGAGGACATGCCAAATTGCAGATGTACACAATATGGTGTAACTTTTATATATGTCAATCTATCAAGGTAAAATGTCGCCAATTACATGAAAAATTAATTAAAAATACAGCCAACCACAAACAAAACGAAGACTCAAATAAGAGAAGACCGTGAGTTTCATACAGTGGTAATTCCGGGAACTTTTTGATCAAGGTATGTAAGAATCTAACTAACTTATGATTTTGCACATTGGTATCTAGCAGCTTATTTACACTAACTGAATAATACCAATTACTTCATTTTCTTGTTCAATAAACTCGCATAAAATTTTAATAATACAAAGAAAACCTGCATTGATTTATATAAATGGAAAGTAAAGCTTCTCATTCTCCTACGCTACAGCAGCGAGTATAAAAATTTAATTCAAGCAAATTTACAATGACAACTGTAAATTATGAATTACATTTAATTGTAAACATTTACATTCTGCCCTTTTCCCATAAATATTCTTGGTCTATGGATTTATTTTTTGCTGGGAAAATTGTGCAGACTCAACGGTTTTCGTTAACGTGAAACGTTTACATCTTGTATTCTCTTGCATACACATAAAAATTCAAATCGATTTTTAAACTAAACATAAATTTCTCTAGAAAACACTTAAATCTGTTGTAGTTTTCAATGAAACTACAAGTATCCATTTGTTTTTTTTTGGGGGGGGGGGGGGGGGGCGCGAGCATATATGCGGAACTTTTTGTTCTTTCGATGATTTGTCAAAATGAAGAAAGAGGAAAATCAAAACGCACAGATATGCGTTTTCTTCTCCAAAAATGGATTTTTGATGAAATTGTATTTTAAGTGCATCATCGGTCTTCGTTTGTTCAATTTGTTGTTTCTCTGCAGGCATAGCACTTGAAATCTTGAATTTCTTCGTACCAAAAAAAAAAAAAAAAAGATGTGTTGAAAACTGGCCTCCTCTTAACACTTTTATTCAAATGCCGTCACGAATTTGAACTTAAGAGTAATAAACCAAAAAAATAAGTCATTAGTGGGACAAAATGTTGAATGTGGTTTTGGTGAAGAATAATATTCAAGTGGATTTAAATGATGCAAGTTTGTTAACGGGGTCATATTGGTAGCAGTGGTCCTGAGAGAGAAAACTGTATTCATTAAATAATGTAACTTATGTTTCAATGATTTCACAACTTCAAAGTTGTAAACAAAATATTAATCGAAGCAATATGAGGAAATTATTTAATATCAATGGAAGAATTGTAGAGGTCATGAATTTATCATAGATTTGAAGTTGAAGAATTGTATTATTGAAGTAATTGGTTTTATACTCTGAAGGTATACTAACTTTGTCAATCCGTGTGTAATACATTGAAATATTTGTTTCAAAACCTATAAGTATATATTCCTTGTCGTGAATTGAGTAGATCTTGCGATGTCCGTCCGTCTGTTGAAACCACATTGCCGACCGAAACAGGACAAAGGCTTGAAACAAATTGTTGTCGCAATATAGTCCACGCTAGCAATTTTCGCTGGATTTTGAATAAAGCACGACAAGTGTTTCCTTCAATGGTTTATTTCACAAATCGCACTTATATTAAAATTCCTAAAAGGATTTTATTTATTACATTTTTCTACATATGTTTCGGTTTAATATTTAAATCTAGTTACATACTTTTTTAGTGCAAAAATTACTAGAAAATTCTTAGTAAAAGGCAAATTCTGGAATCGCGCAATGAAGCGATATTATCAGCAATATTGAACACTTAAAATGGAGCAATTAGAAAACTATTGACAAGCCTTTTCTTCGTTAAAATTAATTGGCATTTAAATATATAATTAACAAGTATATAGAGCAGTAAGTTCGGCCGGGCCGAATCTTAAATACCCACCACCATGAACCAAATATTAGGGTTTCCTTTGAAATTTCAGGAGGGCTTGAGGACTTGAGGACACTTCCCGATGGTAAATTTAAAGATTTCACCTATGAGGACTATATCAGATTCTGGATTTATAAGAACCAGTTTTGTTTGAGATTTAGAGGAATCATTAACATCTCTTGTAAGTGTGCAAGAAAATTATAAAATAACGTCTTGATTTGAAATCTTAAATCTGTAGAAGTAAAATCTGGAAATTTTACATTGAGTTTCAAGCAATTTTCATGATCAGTGCGCCTTCTACATCCTCAAGAAGTGAAGTCGGTCTATATGGAGGCATTACCAAATGGACCGATAAAAACTTAATCCGATACACGTTTTTGTGAGCCTAAAATATCAGAATATTTACAATTTCAGGCAAATCAGATAAAAACTACGGTTTCTAGAAACCCAAGGAGTTAAATCGGGAGATCGTTCTTATGGGGGCTATACTAAAATATGGACCGAATACTCACCGTTTCCGGCACACCTCTTTATGGCCAGAAAATACCTCTAGATTTCCAATATCAGGCAAATTGGATAAAAACTTCGGATTCTAGAAGCCCAAGAAGTAAAATCGGGAAATCGGTCTATATGGGGGCTATACCAAAATATGGACCGATACTCACCATTTTCGGCACACCTCTTTATGGTCCTAAAATACCTCTAGATTTCTAATTTCAGACAAATTGGATAAAAACTACGGTTTCTATAAGCCCAAGACTCCAAATCGAGAGGTCGTTTTATATGGGGACCATACCAAAACATGGACCGATACTCACAATTTTTGGCACACGTATTTGTGGTCCTACAATACCTCTGGATTTCCAATTTCAGGTAAATTGAATAAAAACTGCGGTTTCTATAAGCCCAAGAAGTAAGATCGGGAGATCGGTCTATATGGGGGCTATACCAAAATATGGACCGATACTCACAATTTTTGGCACACGTATTTGTGGTCCTACAATACCTCTGGATTTCCAATTTCAGGTAAATTGAATAAAAACTGCGGTTTCTATAAGCCCAAGAAGTAAAATCGGGAGATCGGTCTATATGGGGGCTATACCAAAACATGGACCGATACTCACCATTTTTGGCACACCTCTTTATGGTCATAAGATACCTCTAGATTTCAAATTTCAGGCAAATTGGATAAAAACTACTATTTCTATAAGCCCAAGACCACAAATCGGGAGGTCGGTTTATATGGGGACTATATCAAAACCTGGACCCATACAGCCCATCTTCGAACTTGACCTGCCTGCAGACAAAAGACGAGTTTGTGCAAAATTTCAGCACGATTGCTTCATTATTGAAGACTGTAGCGTGATTACAACAGACAGACAGACGGACAGACGGACATCGTTATATCGTCTTAGAATTTCTCCCTGATCAAGAATATATATACTTTATATAGTCGGAAATCGATATTTCGATGTGTCACAAACGGAATGACAAACTTATTATACGCCCGTCACCATTCTATGGTGGTGGGTATAAAAAATTAGGTATGCAAATATAGATTATATATTCGGGATTGATTTTGAATGTGTCGGTAACACAAATAGTTGTTATTGATCTAGGTTGGTTGGTAAGGCAAATGGGATATATCGAACCTTAACAGCCATGCTCAAATATATCAATAACGATCCATAATTATATATAGCCTCCCTATAAACCGATCTCAAAATTTCAATTTTTGAGACTCATGAAGAAGCAATTTTCTTCCGATGGGATTGAAATTCGGTGCACGATGTCAGTATATGTCCTGTGCCTAGTAGGGTTGTCAGATGGACTGGAATGGGCTGGAATTTCCAGATTTTCTATGTCATGTCCAGTTACAAGCTATTAAATAATATTTCCAACTAAATATACTTTTATATTTCAATAGAAAACAGTATACGTTTAGTTATTTATCTTTATCACTCTCAATAAGGTGTTTTTTGAGTGTTAATAACTTTTAACCAGCACTCAGTAACTGAAAATTTTGAATTTTTCACTTTTCATTAAAAAACGATACACACTGTAAAATTCTCCAATTTTTTACTATTGAAAAAATGTTGTTTTATCTCTTTTCTTCTCTTCAGAGCTAATACTTTTTCACTGCAGTTTTTTGTCTCTACTGAAAAATAAAAAAATTAGAATTGCTACCCTTTGGTTTAATAGGTGCGGTATGTATTATCTATAAGAAATGCATTAAACCTATTTTGCCTTTTTCTGTAAATTTAGTTTGTAAGAAAAGATTGAATTAAAAATATATTCTCATTTTTTTTTTAATTTAATTAAATTTACCTTATTTTATTCATGTTTATGAAAAGACTGAATTATAAATGTTTTGTTGTGTTTTTATTATTTATTTAAATATTTTAATACAAAGTTTTATTCCTCATATTTTGGGATTTACGAAATCCAGATTTTTTTTATAATCCAGCCAAACTTTTTCCAAAATTCCAGACAATAAGTCATTTGAATTTGGCAACCCTAGTGCCTATCATGTTAAATTTGTTCGTAGTTGTTCATAATTATATTTATATCACTCCATATAAACCGATCAACAAATGGAATGGTTTATAATGATATTTAATCTGTCATTTTTATACCCTCCACCATAGGATGGGGGTATATTAATTTTTGTCATTCCGTTTGTAACACATCGATATATTGCTCTAAGACCCCATAAAGTACATATATTCTGGGTCGTGGTGAAATTCTGAGTCGATCTAAGCATGTCCGTCCGCCCGTACGTCTGTTGAAATCACGCTAACTTCGGAACGAAACAAGCTATCGACTTGAAACTTGGCACCAGTAGTTGTTATTGATGTAGATCGGATGGTATTGCAAATGGGCCATATCGGTCCACTTTTACGTATAACCCCCATATAAAGGTCCACATCGGTCCATAATTATATATAGCCTTCATATAAACCGATCCCCCGATTTGGCTCTCGGAGCCTCTAAGAGAAGCAAATTTCATCCGATCCGGCTGAAATTTGGTACGTGGTGTTAGTATATGGTCTCTAACAACCATACAGAAATTGGTCCACATAGATCCATTATTATATATAGCCGCCATATAGGTTAGGTTAGGTTATGTGGCAGCCCGATGTATCAGGCTCACTTAGACTATTCAGTCCATTGTGATACCACAGTGGTGAACTTCTCTCTTATCACTGAGTGCTGCCCGATTCCATGTTAAGCTCAATGACAAGGGACCTCCTTTTTATAGCCGAGTCCGAACGGTGTTCCACATTCCAGTGAAACCACTTAGAGAAGCTTTGAAACCCTCAGAAATGTCACCAGCATTACTGAGGTGGGATAATCCACAGCTGAAAAACTTTTTGATGTTCGGTCGTGGCAGGAATCGAACCCACAACCTTGTGTATGCAAGGCGGGCATGCTAACCATTGCAACACGGTGGCTCCCTATATAAACCCCCTCATATAAACCGATCGCCAAAAAAATAGTGAAAATATTCTTTTTGGATCCGGAAGTGGTGAAAAATTGGCGCAGAAGCGATGAATTTAACATGGGATTGTCATAGGACGGATGTCCACCATTTCAACTGCCGTTGCAATGAATATGCACCACTTCTTTAGATGTGATCCGAATTCAGTGTTTTGGATGTGAATTAAAAAATTTCGTGGTATTTTGGCAAATAATTAATTTTTATAATTTTTTATGATTTTTAATGCAATCTAATACTTGTCTGATATCCTTGACCTCAAATATTTTCAAAATTTCGCAATTTTTCTAGAATGAATTTAGATTTTTTTTCGACAAAATATAAATAATTTACACCATTTTATTAATCCTTACCTTGTTTTTAACATATTTGAAAAAAAAAAAATGTTAAAATTACCCTTTAAAAGTATGAAAAAAGCGAGTTATAAAAAATTGAATTAAAAGAACTTCCTGAGTAGTTAAAATAGAGAACATCTCTGGAAGGACATTTTTGGAAGTGCTTTTAAAGTTGTGTCTTTAGAAGTACTTCCAAAATTTTTTGCTGGGTAGTTTATGACCGATAAGAATCTTGCCAAAATAGTTCCGTATCGATCTATATTACACATAACCCCCAAATAAACCGATCCCCAATCACAGAAAAATCACGATTGCCACTCGAGCCAAAAATAATCTACCAAAATTTTATTGCCATAGAAAAGTTTGTCAAAATTTTATTTCTATAGACAATTTTGTCAACATTTGATGCCTTTAGGAAATGTTGTCAACATTTTCTGTCTTTAGGAAATTTTGTCAAAATATAATTTCTATACAAAAAATTATTTTTTCTATAAAAAATTTGGTCAAAATTTTATTTCTACAGAAATTTTGTCAGAATTTTATTTCTGTAGAAAATTTTTTCAAAATTTTATTTCTATAGAAAATTTATGAAGAATTTCATAGTTGGAGAGGAAAATTTGGAAAACATCAAGAATTCTACCAATCTACTAAACAGTAAAAAATCTGCCATTTTTGGTAGACTCGTGTTCATAATTGTATATAGCCCCCATATAAAGCGACCCCCATATTTCAATTCTGGCTCTATAATTACAGCACAAAAGTTCCTATCGGTTCGTAATTATTTCTTCCCTATATATACCGGTCAATAACTGAATATATACGTATGTAATCGGCCTTTCTTTTGTCTACTATCCCGCATGGACTAACTTACAATTTGGAAGATGATGTTAAGATGCCTTGGCATCGGCCGCAACCCAAGTAATTTAATTGTGGATGACCGTCTTTAGTAGAAATTTCTATGCAATCCATGGTGGAGGGTACTTAAGATGCGGCCTGGACGAATTTACGGCCTTATATACTTGTTTTCATTTCCGTTTTTGGGGCCTTATTTCTTGGGGCTTATTTCCCGGAGACAACAATTTAAGCTATTTTGATTAAAATTCACTTTCTAAGCGATATGGGCCCGTGTTCTCTTCCCGTATGTCTGCCCATCTATATTTCATCAAATTTAAAAATAGCTCCGCGGCATATAATAAGAGTCTCTAATTCAGTTATAGATATTTTCCACATTTATTAAGCGATAATTCTTTTCTTTTAAAAATATCAAATTTAATTGATGTTGTTAAATTCCGTAAGGTTGATTCCACTTACCTTATAGCGTTTATTACTTGTCTTGTATATAAATACATTTTCCCACGTATTGCATTTTTTCCAAGAACATAGTTTAATTTACTTTCTGTGTTCTTTTTCAAGAAACATAATGAAATCTTTATTATATTCACCAATTCAACGAGGACATCAATATCGCATGCAATAATTATAGCTTAAAGCTAATACATGAATTTCAATTGCCTTGAGATTTCATTAAACAAATCTATCAATTATCACCTTACTAGACCCAGCATAAAACATTGATTCAATGAAATGAACATTGATTCAAACCCATCCTATGGATAATGCTATGTATCTATAAAATGATTACAAATTGATGTGAACAATATAGCAATTGCATTAACAAATAAAAAGAAATAAACAATCTTATAAATTATTTATTTTAAATTCAAGTTCATATGAGATAAGTGTAAAAATGTATACAAAAAACATCAAATATTGTGCAATTGTATTATTTTATTTTGCAAGGTGTTTGGCCAAAAGATGTTTTAATAAAAAAAAACATTTATTGCTTAAAATATAATATATCTATATGTTAAAATTAATTGAATACACTTTCAGCTATAGTGGCACTCTTTTGTCTATTATCTATACAAAGTATTATTCAATTGCTTAAATTGTCTAGTATGTCTGTCTGACATCGTGCTAAGCCCCTTTTTATAGATGAAGGTATCATTTTATCAGTTCAATTTCAATTGAAAGTGAAAATTGAATGTGATTTAAAGTGAGGTGTTTTTTCTCTTGTTTGTATTTCGAACATAACTGAAGAGTATTTAATTGTGCTAGGTAATGGGTTGGTTACACTGGTCTACAAAATAGAAAATGTGAAAATTCAGCATAGAACACATTCACGGATTGTATTCTCCTGTAAGATATAACTTACAACCTTAATAATGATTAATATCAGTGATCGAAATCCACATTCAAGCCGCTCAAGACTGTGTTATAGGATCGAAAAAGCTAATTTCGATTTCATTTCTATTCTAATAAAAAGTGCAACATTCTCGTTCCACTGAAGGGCGAAATCAACGATCACGTATTGGTAGACCGAAGATGGAAGGTAAAACTTGAGAGTTTTTGACATTGGTTATTGGAAATTTTTTGTTTTTAGAAAATTTTATCAAATTTTTATTTCTATAGAAAATTTTTTCAAAATGTTATTTCTTAGAAAATTATGTCAAAATTGTAATTTCATAAACAATTTTGTCAAAATTGTAATTCCATAGAAAATTTTGTCAAAACTTTATTCCTATGAAAATTTTTGTCAAAATTTTATTTCTATGGACAATTTTGTCAAAATTTTATTTCTATAGAAAATTTTGTCAAAATGTTATTTCTTCGAAAATTTTGTCAAAATTTTATTTCTATAGAAAATTTTGTCAATATTTTTTTTCTATAGAAAAATTTGTCAACATTTTATTTGAATAGAAAATTTTGTTAAAATTTTATTTCTATAGAAAATTTTATCAAAATTTTATTTCTTTCTTCTTCTTTTCAAAATGTTATTTCTTAGAAAATTATGTCAAAAATGTATTTCCGTAGACAATTTTGTCAAAATTATAATTCCATAGACAATTTTGTCACAATTGTAAATCCATAGAAAATATTGTCAAAATTTTATTTCTATGGAAAATTTTGTCAAAATTTTATTTCTATGGAAAATTTAGTCAAAACGTTATTTCTTAGAAAATTTTGTCAACATTTTATTTCTATAGAAAATTTTGTCAACATTTTATTTGTATAGAAAATTTTGTTTCTATAAAAAATTTTATTTCTATAGAAAATTTTGTCAAAATGTTATTTCTTCGAAAATTTTTCTATAGAAAATTTTGTTAAAATTTTATTTCTACAGAAAATTTTTTCAAAATTTTATTTCGATTGAAAAGTTTGTCAAAATTTAAAATCTATAGAAAATTTTGTCAAAATGTTATGTCTTACAAAATTATGGCAAAATTGTAATTCCATAGAAAATTTTGTCAAAATTTTATTTCTGTAGTAGTATTTATCAACATTTTATGTCTATAGAAAATTTTATCAAAATTATATTTCTATAGAAAATTTTGTCAACATTTAATTTCTATAGAAAATTTTGTCAAAGTTTTACTTCTATAGAACATTATGTCAAAATTTTATTTTTACAGAAAATTGTCATAATTTTTATTTTTATAGAAAATTTTGTTAAAATTGTTAAAATTGTTGTTAAAATTTCAATTGCCATAGAAAATTTTGTTAAAATTTCGTTGCCATAGAAAATTTTGTGAAAATTTTATTTCTACAGAAAATTTTTTAAAAATTTTATTTCTACAGAAAATTTTTTAAAAATTTTATTTTATAGAAAATTTTGTCAACATTTGATTTCTATAGAAAATTTTGTCAAAATTTTATTTCTATAAAAATTTTGTCAACATTTTATTTCTGTAGAAGTATTTATAAACATTTTATGTCTATAGCAAATTTTATCTAAATTATATTTCTATAGAAAATTTTGTAAAAATTTTTTTTCTATCGAAAATTTTGTCAAAATTTTATTTTTATAGAAAATTGTTGTCATAATTTTTATTTCTATAGAAAATTTTGTTAAAATTTCATTGCCATAGAAAATGTTATGAAGATTTTATTTCTATAGAAAATTTTGTCAACATTTGATTTCTATAGAAAATTTTTTCAAAGTTTTACTTCTATAGAAAATTTTGTCAAAATTTTATTTGTACAGAAAATTGTTATCATAATTTTTATTTTTATAGAAAATTTTGATAGGATTTCATTGCATAGAAAATTTTGTCAAAATTATATTTCTATAGAAAATTTTGTCACAATTTTATTTCTGTAGAAGTATTTACCAACATTTTATGTCTATAGCAAATTTTATGAAATTTATATTTCTATAGAAAATTTTGTCAAAATTTTATTTCTATATAAAATTTTGTCAAAATTTTATTCCTATAGAAAATTTTGTCAAAATTTTATTTTTATAGAAAATTTTGTTAAAATTTCATTGCCATCGAAAATTTTGTGAAGATTTTATTTCTATAGAAAATTTGTTATAAATATTATTTTATAGAAAGTTTTAATTTCTATAGAAAATTTTGTGAAAATTTTATTTCTATAGAAATTTTTTTAAAAATTTTATTTCTATAGAAAAGTTTGTCAAAATTTTATTTCTATAGAAAATTTTTTCAAAATGCTATTTCTTAGAAAATTATGTCAAAATTGTAATTCCATAGACAATTTTGTCAAAATTTTATTTCTATGGAAAATTTTGTCAAAATTTTATTTCTATGGAAAATTTTGTCAAAATTTTATTTCTATGGAAAATTTTATCAACATTTTATTTGTATAGAAAATTTCGTAAAAATTTTATTTCTACAGCAAATTGTATCAAAATTTTATTTCTATAGAAAAGTTTCTCAAAATTTTACTTCTATAGAAAAATTTGCCAAAATGTTATGTCTTAGAAAATTATGTCAAAATTGTAATTCCATAGAAAATTTTGTCAAAATTTTATTTCTATAGAAAATTTTGTCTAAATCTTTTTCAATAGAAAAATTTTTAAAAATTTTATTTTATAGAAAATTTTGTCAACGTTTGATTTCTATAGAAAATTTTGTCAAAATTTTATTTCTATAACAAATTTGGCAAAATTTCTTAGCAAATGTTGTCAAAATTTTATTTCTATAGAAAATTTTGTCAACATTTTATTTCTTTAGAAAATTTTGTCAAAATTTGTTTCTATAGAAAAATTTTTTAAAAATTTTATTTAATAGAAAATTTTGTCAACATTTGATTTCTATAGAAAATTTTGTCAAAATTTTATTTAATAGAAAATTTTGTCAACATTTGATTTCTATAGAAAATTTTGTCAAAATTTTATTTCTATAGTTCTTAGAAAAAATTTTAAAATTTTATTTCTATAAAAAATTTTGTCAAAATTGTATTGCTATAGAAAAGTTTGTCAAAATGTTATTTCTATAGAAAATTTCCATAGAAATTTTTGTCAAAATTTTGTTTCTATAGAAAATTTTATCAAAATTTTATTTTTATAGAAAATTTTCCCAAAATTTTATTTCTATAGAAAATTTGAGAGGAAAAATCAAAATCAACCAAAAATTGGGCTGCAATCAGTGAGAAGTATATCACTGCGATGTCACAATGGACTGAATCTCTATGTGACTGCAACAACGGCCTGCAACTGTTTAGAGTTTATACCAAGCCATCGAACATAAGGTCTGACATTACCTTTAAGTTTAAAAACCCAGCCAAAACTCCTATTACCAGGTATGAGTACAAGTATGCCTGCGCAAGATTGGTAATAACTTCCTCGTACATACTTCGGTGCAAGCATACCAGCTTGTACCATAAAGATTTCCAAAAAGTCCGAACTCACCCCTGTTGTTTTGTAATCCAACACACTATACCACGCTCCACGGCATGGGTCTATTCAATGATGTTATTTTGTAATATAAATTATGTAATATACAACTTTAGGAAACAAGGGTATATTTTATTGGCATTATCAATTAATATTTTTTCTGAAATGTAATTTAGCATTACTTTTTGCTACTATTAACGGTGTCCACTGTAGAGCCGAACCCTCAAGATATGATTTTGATTACCGGTATTAATAGAAAGAATCACTTTTTGTATACACAGGTAAGTTATTATTTTTAAATCCCATGTAATACTGCAAGTAGTAACTTTTTGATTACCGGTATTACTGAAAGAATCACTAGTGCTTAATCTGTTTTTGCTGGGAAGTAAAGTCTGGCCATCAAACGATTTTAAAAGTGGACTATATTTCATAATATGCGGGAGTAGTTTTTACCCCGCAATAATCTTCACATGTTCGAAGCATGTTGTCTAGTGTTCTCAATGAGATTGCGCAAAGGAAACCCAGAAATAGTGTTTTTGTTTTTTCAATAGTTGGTAGCAATTGTTATTGTTTAACTCCAACAATGCTGCGAAAGCAACATAAAAACGCCAAGAGATAAATTTAATTATAATGCCAATGACGCATTGATCACGAATTTCTAATTAAACTTTGGCAATTGCAGCAAACGAATTGTGGCTCCCCAACAGGTAAGAGACTGACTGATAAAAAAAAAGAAAACATAAAATACACAAAACATATCTTGATTTAAACAAATGTTATTGCCTTACAAATTGTAGTTAGTCTTTCTGTTCATACGTTATCATCCAATGGGTCGATCTGTCTGTCTGTCCGTCCTTCTGTCTAATGCTCTATTACAGTCTTCGAGTGAAAATGAAAGTTAATTTCGGTTATTTAGTTTCTGTATTCCTTTTGTTTTGTTTTTCCTAACGGGAAGTTTTAAGATCCCTGATTTGAGATTACTTTATTACACCATAAAACGCCAGACATAATGTCTGCGGAAAGTTTATCCGCTTTGTTTATATAAACGGGGAAGTACCTGAAACTTTTTTTATTTAATTCATGTGATTTGCTTCCATATTTGCATTCAGAGGAAATGGAGGTAGTTACTGGCATTAATTTTGGAAATCTTGGGTATTGTTAATTTAGTTATTCTATTTGTAAAAATTGCCTGAAAGTGTCAGACTGATGATCAATGAACTGTATACAATATATTTTCAATTAGTTAATGTGAAATTTTGTGACGATAAAAATATTTTCTTCCAAATATAAAAGTGGCCAATAGGCCTCATTTGTTATGCCATTCGATCTACATGCCTTTAGCTTGTATCGCTCGGAAGTTAGCATGATTTCAACACGACTCAGAATATATATACTTTATGAGGTTTCAGATAAACATTTCGATGTGCTACAAATTGAACGACAAAGTTAGTGAACCACTCATCGTACACTGAAAAAACTAGTTACGTGATATTAAAGATTATGTAACCCAAATTTTAGAATTCGCAATTTACAATATATTAACGACAAATTTCTTTAAAATAATAACATTTTAATTAAAACAAAGTTTATAATTTTTACTTCAAAATTTTTTAAATTAAATTTAGGACACAAATTTTGTAGCATCTTTGGTTTAAATTTTTGTTGGAATTAAGAAAATATTTTTACTTTGAAGTATCCGTCATAATTTGGATTTTTAAACTTGCATTTGTTTGTACATGAATAGCTTTACTAATATACCGGAAAAACAGAATGAAAATTCGAAATTTTTTTTAAATTTTAAACGGATCGATTGAAATATAGTGATTTTCGTCTGCTGACATGTAGTCCGTCTCTAGACTCATTTTTTTTATCAAAGTTTCGATCCCAGATGTAGTCCCATTTTCTTTAAAAAAAAAATTCTTGATGTTTTAATAGATTTTTTTTTTATAGCCAAGAGCCAAAATTTTCTATAGAAATAAAATTGTGACAAGATTTTCTAAAGAAATACAATTGCAAAAAATGTATAAAAATAATATTGTGAAAAAATTTTCTATAGAAAAAAAATTTTGACAAAATTTTCTAAGAAATAAAATGTTGACAAAAAATTTCTATAGAAATAAAATTTTGACAACATTTTCTTTAGAAATAAAATTTTGACAAAAATTTTCTAAAGAAATAAAATTTTAACAAAATTTTCAATAGAAATTTTCAATAGACAACATTTTCTACAGAAATTAAATTTTGTGAACATTTTCTATAGAAATAAATTTTTAACAAAATTTTCTATAGAAATAAAATTTAGACAAGATTTTTTTTAGAAATTAAATTTTGTGAACATTTTCTATAGAAACAAAATTTTGAGAAAATTTTCAATAAAAAAAATTAATTATATTTGTTTAATTTGGCTTAAGGTTATGTCATAAAAACAGATGTTGTTGTTTTGTTGGGTTGTTTTTTATTTAAAAATATCCTCCAATATGTTGTTCGATGTTCGTCTTCAGGGAAATTTCTTTAAACAAATAACAGAAAAACATTTTACACATTAATTAACAAAAATATATATCAAACTCGTAAAATACTGATTATTACATTTAATTGTAGTAAAGAACCATGAACTGATTCGCAAACAAGTAAATTTACAATATAAAGGCAAATTTGGTTTTCTATATTTTTGCACAATATTTCGATAAATATGGTCCGTGTCAGTCTTAAAATTCATCCGTCTTTCTGTAGGTACATTTATAATATGTAGCATCTCCAGTGTAAATCTCCTTTTACAGTTGTTTTCTTGCGTCAACATATCTACGTCCTGAAGAAATAAATATAATAAATAGAATTAATTTTTTGTTTTTGAAAATTTTCTATAGAAATAAAATTTTAACAAAAATAAAATAAAATAAAATTTTAGAAATAAAATTTTGTAAACATTTTCTATAAAAATAAAATATTGATAAATTTTCTATAGAAATAAAATTTTGAGAAAATTTTCTATAGAAATAAAATTTTCTATAGAATTAAAATGTTGTGCAATTAGAATTTGAAAAAAAATCTGTAGAAATAAAATTTTGTCAAATTTTTCTATGGAAATGACATTTTGTGAAAATTTTCTATAGAAATAAAATGTTGAGAAATATTTCTGTAGAAATACAATTTTGTGAAGGTTTTTATAGAAATACAATTTTGGACAAAAAATTCTATAGAAATAAAATTTTGTAAACATTTTCTAGAGAAATAAAATTTTGTAAAAATTTTTTAGAGAAATCAACTTTTGTGAAAATTTTCTATAAAAATAACTTTTTGTGAAAATTTTCTATAGAAATAAAATGTTGATAAATTTTTTTATAGAAGTAACATTTTGAGAAAATTATCTATAGAAGTAATATTTTGAATTTTCTATAGAATTAAAATTTTGTGAAAATTTTCTACAGCAATAAAATTTTGTCAAATTTTTCTATGAAAATTAAATTTTGTGAAAATTTGCTATAGAAAAAAAATGTTGAGAAAAATATCTATAGAAATACAATTTTGTGAATATTTTCTATAGATATAAAATATTGTGATAACTTCCTATAGAAATAAAATTTTGTGAAGGTTTTCTATAGAAATCAAATTTTGTGAAAATTTTCTATAGAAATTAAATTTTGAAAAAAAAAATCTGTGGAAATAAAATTTTGTGAAAATTTTCTATAGAAATAAAATTTTGTGAAAATTTTCTATATAAATAAAATTTTCTGCAAATTTTTGGTAGAAAGAAATTTTTGAAAAAATGTTCTATAGAAATAAAATTTTTTGAACATTTTCTATAGAAATAAAATTTTGGGAAAATTTTCTATAGAAATAAAATTTTGAGAAAATTTTCTCAAGAAATCACATTTTGACAAAATTGTCTATAGAATAAAAGTTTTGACACAATTTTCAATGTTCTGCTTTTTGTACAAGTAATAAATTTGATTTACTTATTAAAGGATATTTACATACCCAAAAAAAAATGTCTCTAATAGTAGAGATTATAATATATGATATTGCAAATACTGAAAAAAGTTATAAAATAAAATATATCATTCCAGGGAAAAATATTTTTTTTTACTAACCACAAAAAGTGAGCCAAGAACTTCAAAATAAGATTTTTTTTTAATGTGGTAGAATTTTGGTAAAATTTTATTCAAATTTTGGTAGAGTATTTGACTTCAGTTTCGCTCTAGGAATAGAATTAGAATTATCCACTCAAATTTAAATAAATATCCCATATAAACACATATTTCTCCCGAAGCCAAAGTTGCATTCCGTTTTACTCAAAACGCTGCACAGTGATATACGCCTGCTTGGGACAACAATTTTCCCAAAATCCAAGTGTATCTCTATTGATTCTCTGCAACTAAAAATTATAGAAATCGGCTCAAATTTACACTACACTTAAAACACGTCCATCGTTATCCATGCAGTGACTGACATGATGATGGTCCCCATTAAACTCTAAAAGAAAGTGAAATACCACTTAAACGTTCAATGACTTTATTACTTTTGCAGTTTAAAGTTTGGATGTGAGAGAATAAAGAAACAAATAAAAAACCTTAAGGATAGCCTCCACTGAACTCCGGAACACCCACCTAGGAAAAATTCAAAACAATTGAAAAAAAAAACTTTTCAAGACAAGTGAAAAAATTGCACATTTTGTGGGTTTCAACTCCAGGCTGTCTAACAAAATACAAAGAAAATTGCAATCAGGTTGGCATACAGACGGCCAACAAGAAGGCAGACAGGCTGAGAGACAGTTAGTCAAGCAGTCTTACAATCACTATGATCGTCATTGGAAACTATTGGCTGGAAAAGAACAAATACTATAGAAAAGATATGGGAACTGCTATTTTTCCAAGCAACTTAAATTTAAGTCTTCATAAAAACAGACAGACATTTGGATATGCCACGATGCGGGTGATACGCATAAGCTCCTTTTTTGTTTATTTATTTTTTTTGGTTGTATATGGTATCAATCCATGAGTTTTAGAAGAAAACAATTGTTAATTGACGACGACACTAAGTACTTAGTTTTTGTTGTACGTGCTACAGGTAGCTGTCTAACAATACGTTTCTGTGGGAAAATTTTTGAGGGAATTCGATGGTATAGAAGATTATACGCGGATTTGATAGAAAACAATCATAAGGACAGCAATTGATTGCAAAAAATTTTATTTCTATAGAAAATGTTCTCAACATTTTATTTCTTTAGAACATTTTGTCAAAATTATATTTCTATATAAAATTATGTCCAAATTTTATTTCCATTGGAATATTTTGTCAAAATTTTATTTCTATAGAAAATTTTGTCAAAATTTTATTTCTATAGAAAGTGATGTTAAAATGTTATTTCAATCGAACATTTTGGCAAAATTTAATTTCTATAGAAAATTTTGTCAACATTTTTTTCATATACAAAATTTTCTCTAAATTTTATTTCTATAGAAAAGTTTCTAAAAATGGTATGCCTATAGAAAATGTTGTAAAAATTTTATTTCTATAGAAAATTTTCTCAAAATTGTATTTCTATAGAAAATTTTCTCCTATTTTTATTTCTATGGGAATTTTTTGAAAATTTTGTTTTATAGAAAATTTTATCAAAATTTCATTTCTATAGAAAATATAGTTAAAATTTTATTTTTATAGAAAATATTCACAAAATTTTGTTTCTATAGAAAATTTACCCAAAATTTTATATCTTTATATTTTTTTTTCAAAATTTTTATTTCTATAGAAAATTTTGTCAAAAATTTATTTTTATAGAAAATTTTGTCAAAATTTCATTTCTATAGAAAATTTTCACAAAATTTTGTTTCTATAGAAAATTTTCTCACAATTTTATTTCTATAGACAATTTTGTCAAAAATTTATTTCTATAGAGGATTTTCTCAAAGTTTTATTTCTATAGAAAATATTCGTTTTGTTTGTTATTGTTGGCTTCTCTTCAATCGTTATTGTTGTTTTTGATCTCAGCTTAAAGCCATGTATTGACTAACCTACAAGTGTAGCTTAACCAGCAGAGGAAAATATTCTCAAAATTTTATTTCTATGGGAATTTTTTGAAAATTTTGTTTTTATGGAAAATTTTCTCAAAATTTCATTTCTATAAAAAATGTTGTTAAAATTTTATTTTTATAGAAATTTTTCACAAAATTTTATATCTGTAGAACATTTTCTAAAAATGTTATTTCTATAGAAAATTTTGTCAAAAATTTATTTCTATAGAGGATTTTCTCAAAGTTTTATTTCTATAGAAAATTTTCTCAAAATTTTATTTCAATGGTAGTTTTATGAAAATTTTGTTTTTATGGAAAATTTTCTCAAAATTTTATTTCTACAGAAAGTTTTCTCAAAATTTTATTTCTTTAAAAATTTCTATCAGAATTTTATTTATATAAAAAGTTTTGTCAAGATATTATTTCTATAGAGGATTTTCTCAAAGGTTTATTTCTATAGAAAATTTTCTCAAAATTTTATTTCTATGGGATTTTTTTGAAAATTTTCTTTTTATGGAAAGTTTTATCATAATTTCATTTCTATAGAAAATTTTATTTTTATAGAAAATTTTCACAAGATTTTATTTCTATAGAAATTTTCTTAAAATTTTATTTCTATAAAAATCTTGTCAAGAAATTGTTTCTATAGAGGATTTTCTAAAAGGTTTATTTCTATAGAAAATTTTCTCAAAATTTTATTTCTATAGAAAAATTTCTCAGAATTTTCTCAAAATTTTGTCAAGAAATTATTTCTATAGCCGATTTTCTCAAAGGTTTATTTCTTTAGAAAATTTTCTCAAAATTTTATTTCTATGGTAATTTGTTGAAAATTTTGTTTTTATGGAAAGTTTTATCAAAATTTCATTTTAATTTTTTTTTCTATAGAATTTTATTTCTATAGAAATTTTTTTCAAAATTTTCTATAAGAATAGAAAATTTTGTCAAGATGCCATTCCAAGAGAATATTATGTAAAATTATATTTTTGAAAAAAAAAATTATTTATATAGAAATTTTGTTGAAATTTTATTCTTATAGTATATGGTATATTAATTCTTATAGTATATTTTTTATTTCTATAGAAAATTTTATCAATTTTTTTTTTCTATAAAAAACTTTTGTCACAATCTTATTTCTATAAAAAATTTTGTCAATTTTTTTCATTATTGTTGGTTTTGATCTCAGCTTAAAACCATGCATTGACTAAACTACAAGTGTAGCTTAACCAACAAAGGAAAAGTATGCTTGCCAAATTTATTTGGGCAAAGCCCTATAGACTGCAAGATGGTCGGGTGTACAGCTATTTCGGAATTACCACATTCCTCATCAGCATCCTCTACTTGCAGCAGAATAAATTCGGGTAATTCACTCAACCCAAAGTGAACTACACTTGAACCTTCCGAAAAAAGGTTTGATAGTAGGCTACTGCCTAAACAAATTTGCAAGCATATCTCTTTTCCTTTGCCAAACTCAAATCATCACTTTGAATGTAGTTGGCTGGGTTTGTTTTTGAGCGTGCTTCCTCTATCTTCATTCGTTTTGTTTGTTATTGTTGGTTTCTCTTCAATCATTATTGTTGTTTTTGATCTCACCTTAAAACCATGCATTGCCTAAACAACAAGTGTAGCTTAACCAACAGAGGAAAAGTATGCTTGCCAAATTTATTTGGGCAAAGCCCTATAGACTGCAGGATGGTTGGATGTACAGCTGTTTCGGAATTACCATATTCCTCATCAGCATCCTCTACTTGCAGCAGAATAAATTCGGGTAATTCACTCAACCCAAAGTGAATTACACTTGAACCTTCCGAAAAAAGGTTTGATAGTAGGCTACTGCCTAAACAAATTTGCAAGCATATCTCTTTTCCTTGGGAGCCACCGTGGTGCAATGGTTAGCATGCCCGCCTTGCATGCAAAATGTCGTGGGTTCGATTCCTGCTTCGACCGAGCACCAAAAAGTTTTTCAGCGGTGGATTATCCCACCTCAGTAATGTTGGTGACATTTCTGAGGGTTTCAAAGCTTCTCTAAGTGGTTTCACTGCAATGTGGAACGCCGTTCGGACTCGGCTATAAAAAGGAGGTCCCTTGTCATTGAGCTTAACATGGAATCGGGCAGCACTCAGTGATAAGAGAGAAGTTCACCAATGTGGTATCACAATGGACTGAATAGTCTAAGTAAGCCTGATACATCGGGCTGCCACCTAACCTAAACAAACCTAACCAAGTCTTTTCCTTTGCCAAACTCAAATTATCGCTTTGAATGTAGTTGGCTGGGTGTGCTTTTGAGCGTGCTTCCTCTATCTTAATTCGTTTTGTTTGTTATTGTTGGTTTCTCTTCAATCATTATTGTTGTTTTTGATCTCAGCTTAAAACCATGCATTGACCAAACTACAAGTGTAGCTTAACCAACAAAGGAAAGGAATGTTTGTCAAATTTATTTGGGCAAAGCCCTATAGACTGCAAGATGGTTGGATGTACAGCTGTTTCGGAATTACCACATTCCTCATCAGCATCCTCTACATGCAGCAATTTTTTTTTTTCTATAGAAAATTATGTCAAAATTTTATTTGTATGGAGGATTTTCTCAACATTTTATTTCTATAGAAAAATTTGTCAAAATTTTATTTCTATGGAGGATTTTCTCAAAATTTTATTTCTATAGAAAATTTTGTCAAAATTATATTTTTATAGAAAATTAATGGAGTGCCTCTTAGTTCGAGAGGATTATTTTGCAAAATGTTCCAAAACATAAAGAATTCTACTAATTTGCTAAACAGTATAAAAATCTACAATTTTTGTTAGAATTCTACCAAATGAGGCAACCGTGATAACATAATTTTAGGAGTATTTTCCAAAAACGATATCCAGATATTTCGAAAATGTTTTGAGGAACCCTATCTTGGGTGGCTTGACTTATACATATAAGAGATTAAGTAATCTGAAAACAAGTATATATGGCCATAAATTCGGCCATCCCGAATCTGATGTACCCTCCACCCGGAGGGTTCTACTAAAAACCCTCACCTACAATCGAATTGCTTGGATTATAGTAAAACTTCTATTAGTCCAGTCACCGTGGTGCAATGGTTAGCATGCCCGCCTAGCATACACAAGGTCGTGGGTTCGATTCCTACTTCGACCGAACACCAAAAATATTTCATCGGTGGATTATCCCACCTCAGTAATGCTGGTGACATTTCTGAGGGTTTCAAAGCTTCTCTATGTGGTTTCACTGCAATGTGGAACGCCGTTCGGACTCGGCTATAAAAAGGAGGTCCCTTGTCATTGAGCTTAACATAGAATCGGGCAGCACTCAGTGATAAGATAGAAGTTCACCAATGTGGTATCACAATGGACTGAATAGTCTAAGTGAGCCTGATACATCGGGCTGCCACCTAACCTAACCTATTAGTCCATAAGGAGGCATATAAAATGCCTATATAATCCAATTAAGTTCTTGATCGGTTAATATAGAGGAGCCTAGAAATCATTATGAACCTATATGAACCAATTTTCAAACGGTGAGGTAATTTGTACCTCATGGTACATAGGTACGACTACTTTTGCTTCGATTTGTTTTCGAAAAAGGTCTTGGTTTGAAAAAGGTCTCACTTGGTTTGAAACATTGCCCTAAATGTTTCGCCAAAAATTGTCCACGTTCACCATTTATCACCTGTACATCGATGTAGGTAAGCACTCATCAATTTAAATTCAACTGCTTTCAAACGTATGCAAAACTAACGAAATGCCAACTAAGCTACAACAATCATGGACACAGAAACAGGTAGGTAGATCGGACAGACGGACGGACGGACAGACAGACATTAAAATAGACGATTGTTATGGCATAACTGCGGCAGTTTAGTTAGCAACTTGTCATTAACTTTTATTGTTATTTAAATGACGCGTTTTTCTTTTGCTTTTTCTTTTGTTGCACAGAAAAAAATCGAGCGAATAATCCAATGTTGTATCGAAGAAAGAAATGGCTCTAATGCCAAACTAGCAGAATACTTTTGTAGCTCATGGTGGTGGTATTCATACAATGAATGCATGCTTGCATATTTTATTCACAACATACACTTACACACATACATACACATGTATACAATCCAAGAAAAAAATGTTGTTTCATTTTATTGGAGGTAATCCAATATCTTGACACCCTCAGACAAGAGTACAAGAAGCGAATGAAAAAAAAAAATCGAAAAAAAAGAAAAACGAAATCTAAGAAAGAAATAAATTTAGACCATTGAACTTTATGTGTGAGAGGGTGTTCGGAAGGGCTACATGCTGGCTCCAAATGTGTGAATATGTTAAGTTTTCAAATCGCTTCAAAACGAAAAGTCATTGAATATAACAAATTATGGTGACTTTTTTTTGGGAAAATGAGCGAAGAAACTGCAAACTCTACAGAATACAAATTGGGTGCTTACAAATGAAAAAAAAAAAAAAACTAAAATCTACAATAAAGTCTTGAATTTTGTCGAATGTATATTGCAATAAAGCCCAAGTATAGATCTTGCTCTCTAAAGCCAGGGAATATGCAATAAAAAGCTACTGAATATGCAGCTTCTACTACTAAAGGGGTTGGTATACTACTAAGGGATATAGAAAAATTTACATTTTAATGGACTGATAAGCACAGGTTACGGGGATGCAGGATATAAAATGTACGTAATACTCTCTAAATCTCTCGTAAATTTTTATCGACTTTTCGCATAGGTTTTCCATCTGATGGGCTATTCAAATGGACAAATTACATGTCCAACTAGGGCATGCTTAATCTTTTGGATTTTAACTTATGTTAATTTCACAAAAAATCAATTTGAATAAATACCTATAATCATACTAATAAATTAATCAGTTTTGTATTCTCGGTTATTATTTATGATCTTCGCCCACCTTCGGTCAATCAGTTGAATTTCGACAAAAATCAACCGATATGATGTCGAAGAAATTTTTGAGCAAATACTGAGGTCCTCTTTGCCATTGACGATTACTCCCCTCATTGGGTTTGGCAAAGAGCTGAAAAGATGAATTACAGAAAAAAATATCACCAAAATATTCTCAATTAAAAAGTTGAAAACTTTTTCAATTAAAAAATTAATTGATACAATTATCTTTTTAATCAAACTCGGAGGAATAAGACAGTTAAAAAATTATGGATATATTTTTTTAAATTCTTAAATAATTTTTTTAAACTATACATTTTTGAATCAAACTAAAAATGATTAAAAATAGTTATAGAAAGTGATTGAAATATAGTATAGCGATTACAAATCAATTAAAAGTTTAATTAATTAATAAATTAATTTTTAATCAAGTCTTTTTTGATGCTCAATTAAAACTGTGATTGAGACTATCATTTTCGTGATTGAAGACATTTCAATTAAAAACTTTATTGGATCAATTAATTTTGTGATTGAATCTGAAAAAAATTTTTTGTGTGTAGCAGATAGGTGCAAAATCCCAAGAGTGCTGTACATGCTAGTGATACTCCCATCATTTCCATTCATTGGAGTCCTGTTTTAATGACTTGAGAAACATACGCCTTGGCGTTGCAGGGTATTTTCAGCCAAATAACCTCACTTACACAGTTCAGCTGGGCAATGTAGAGCCCTTTGCTGACAGTGGTGTTTCGTTCGAGGATTTCCCAGTGCATCATTAATTTCAAGTCCAACCAAATGCAGATCATGGCCTTTTTTGGCTGGAAATCTTCCTTGACTCTCTGCTTCGGTGCCTCTCCTTGGGCCACTTGCTCCTTTCTTTACATCACATTGAGGAAAAGACGCCTCTTGTTATCTCCCTTGACGAATCGGTATAAAAAGCGTAGAACAGTAAAGCGTTTTCCTTTGCTTTCTTCGTTAATCTTTTGAGGCACCTATGGTAGAAGGTGCCTAACGATTGTCATTGCACTGAGATTCGCCAAAAATCCTCAAATATTTTCTAAAATTCACAATTTTTTCAGATTGGATTTAGCTTTTTTTCGACAAAATTTAACTGATTTGTACCATTTTATGAATTCTTACTCTGTTTTTAATTTATTTGAAACAAAAAAAGTTAAAATTATCCATTAAAAGTATGAAAATACAAAGATATAAAAAATTTAATTAAAAGAACTTTCTGGGTAGTTAAAATAAAGACCATCATTGAAAGTGCATCTTCTGGAAGTGCTTTTAAAGTTGTGCCTTTGGAAGAACTTCAAAATTTTATTTGCTGGGATAGTTCATCTGGGCAATATCGACATCCTTTGACAAATTATCCTCTATTTAGTTGAAGACCTTGCTAGACTCTCGACTTCGGTATCTCTCCTTTGTTTGCTTCACATTGGCGTACAAACACAATTTATCACCTCCCGTAATGATTTGATATAAAACTTTTTTTGGTGGCACGTGTTGCTCTTTGGCGGGCGAGACGCAGGGCAGTAATTTGAAGGTTTTTCCTTTGATTTGTTTATTGATCTCGTAAGGCACTTATGATTGAAAGTGCCTAGAAACCAGTAGTGTGCCGATTTTCAGCCAATTTACGAGTTGACTGGCGCCTATTTCTTCAAATGGTTTTCACCGAAAATTTTCCTACCTACCAATTTCCTACCATCAGTTGTAAATAAGCCATAGACACTTTAAGGACCCTAGAGGATTTCCCTTTAGAACGTATGTTATCACATTTTGTAAATGCCAGGAATCGGTGGCCATAACTTTCCAGCTTAAGTGACAATATTATTCTTCTTTAGGGATGTTCTCAGTACCCTCGTTCATCGATGTTTCGTCGACTATCACCAAACGATACGGAAACTCCCTTGGATTTTGCTTCAACGGTGACACACACGAACCTACTAGCTTCAAAAGTGCCTTCAGATTGTCTTCGTCGAATTCAGCAGGTCGTATATTTCGAGATGTGTCATTAATGTCAAAGTCTCCATTTTGAAATTCGTCTGCCATTTCGTGCAGTCTTAGACACCTTGAGGATCTTAAAGGATTTACCTATAGAAGGTGAGATTTCTCTAATTTTATCTAGGTAGCTAGGAAGCCATCAATGGTTAAAATGCCTATATTTTCAAACCCTGCTTCCGAACACCAAAAGTTTTTCAACGGTGGATTATACCCTCTCAGTTATGCTTGTGACATTTCTGGGGGGTTTAAAGCATCTCTAAGTGGTTTCACTGAAATTTGAAACGACATTTGGACTCGGCTATAAAAAGGAGGTCCCTTGTCATTGAGCTAATCATGGAATCGGGCAGCACTCAGTGATAAGAGAGAAGTTCACCACTATCGTATCACAATGGACTGAATAGTCTAAATGAGCTTGAAATATCTGGCTGTCACTATATCTAACCTAACCTATCTAAGTAGTTAGTCGATGTCCATTATATTTTATGAATATCGGGAATCGATGGCCACAACCTTTCCAGCCGAAGGGACAATATTCATCTTCTTCGGGACAGTTTGCCTTTCAACCGTTCATTGGTCTTAGCAGGGTACCAGTGGATCAATATTTCGTAAACTAAACGATCCTTGAAATTCTCTTAAACTGCGTCAAATAATACTTCCAATTGGTTTCACTGTAATGTTTCATGTCCGGAGTTTGCAAACGTGGCACTTACCATGGCGGTACCTTTCTTATGTCTAATGTTTGGAGCAGGATACGACCCACGCATTTTCTTTATATTTTAGCCATTTTGGGCGCCTTCAATCAGTTCATCCGATCCGGTTGAAATTTGGTACATGGCGTTAGTATATGGTCTCTAACAACCATGCAAAAATTGGTCCCCATCGGTCACTAATTATATATAGCCCCCATATAAACCGATCCCCCAATTTGGCTTGCGGAGCCTTTAAGAGAAGCAAATTTCATCCGATCCGGTTGAAATTTGGTACATGGTGTTAGTATATGGTCTCTAATAACCATGCAAAAATTGGTTTACATCGGTTCACAATTATATATAGCCCCCATATAAACCGATCCCCAGATTTGACCTCCGGAGCCCCTTGGAAGAGCAAAATTCATCCGATCCGGCTGAAACTTGGTACATGGTGTTAGTATATGGTCTCTAACAACTACGCAAAAATTGGTCCACATCGGTCCATAATTATATATAGCCTTCATATAAACCGATCCCCCAATTTGGCTTGCGGAGCCTTTAAGAGAAGCAAATTTCATCCGATCCGGTTGAAATTTGGTACATGGTGTTAGTAGATGGTCTCTAATAACCATGCAAAAATTGGTTTACATCGGTTCACAATTATATATAGCCCCCATATAAACCGATCACCAGATTTGACCTCCGGAGCCCCTTGGAAGAGCAAAATTCATCCGATCCGGCTGAAATTTGGTACATGGTGTTAGTATGTGGTCTCTAACAAACACGCAAAAATTGGTCCATATCGGTCCATAATTATATATAGCCCCCATATAAACCGTTCCCCAGATTTGATCTCCGGAGCTTCTTGGAGAAGCAAAATTCCTCCGATCCGGTTGAAATTTGCAACGTGGTGTTAGTATATGGCCGCTAATAACCATGCCAAAATTGGTCAATATAGGTCTATAGTTATATATAGCCCATCCCCAATCTCACAAAAATTGGTCCATATCGGTTCATAATCATGGTTGCCACTCAAACCAAAAATAATCTACCAAAATTTGATTTTTATGGAAAACTATGTCAAAATTTTATTCCCATTGAAAATTTTGTCAACATTTATTTTTATAGAACATTTTGGAAAAATTTTATTTCTGTAGAAAATGTTGTCAAAATTTTAATTCTATATGAATGTTGTCAAAATTTTAATTCTATTGAAAATTTTGTCAAAATTTTAATTCTATTGAAAATTTTGTCAAAATTGTATTTCTATCGAAAATTTTGTCAAAATGTTATTTCTATAGAAAATGTTGTCAAAATTGTATTTCTGTAGAAAATTTTGACAAAATTTTATTTCTATAGAAAATTTTGTTAAAATTTTATTTCTATAGAAAATGTTCTCCAAATTTTACTTCTATAGAAAATGTTGTCAACATTTTATTTTGTCAAAATTTTATTTCTATAGAAACTTTTATCAAAATTTTATTTCTATAGAAAATTTTGTCAAACTTAATTATGTACGTATTAATCGGCCTTTTTTAGTTTAATATGTACCACATATGGACTACCTCGCAATTTAGAAGACGGTGTTAGGAGGTGTTAAGATACCTTGCCATCGGCAAGTGATACCGCAACCCAAGTAATTCGATTGTGGATGACAGTTTCTATGCAATCCATGGTGGAGGGTACATAATATTCGGCCGCATATACTTGTTTATTAATTTCTATACTGTATTGATATTAAAATCTTTTTCGATCTACACATTTACCGAAATACAATTATCAGAATAACCTAATATTCAATATATTCCAAAAATGTTCAACATGAAACAAGTTCTTAAGAGTTTGTCCCAGGCTCATTCCTGAGGAAGTGTCTATGGGCTAGTCCTACTGAATTGACCCAGAACTTGTTCTTTGGTCAGGTCCCTTCCATATACTTTGGCCAGAAATAGGACATATCCATACACCGATAGAAAAAATCATTAACGTCGCGGTAATTTCAAAACGATCCATTCATGAAAGTGAATCAACACACATGTGTTGTCAAACTAAGAACAGACGGGAGTCAATCTGATAAACTAAGAACAGACGGGGGTCAATCTGACAACGATAAAACTTTTCATGACCAAAGAAAAACGAATGCCGTTCATTAAATTGCGAACGCCCGTGCACGAAGGCGTGAACATTCCGTTTTGGTTTTTTGTGAACGTTTCCGTTTCATTTTATCACCGTCCGTAGGTAGAATTCTACAAAAATTGTATATTTTCATTGTTTGGTAGATTAGTAGAATTCTTGTAGTTTTGAGAGATTTTTCAAAATATTCCTCTCCAGCTAAAAGGTACTTAAATTTTCTATAGAAATAAAATTTTGAGAAAATTTTCTATAGAAAAGAAATTTTGATAATTTTTTTTTTATAGAAATTAAATTTTGAGATAATTTTCTATAGAAATCAAATTTTGAGTAAATTTTCTATGGAAATAAAACTTTGAGAAAATTTTCACGGTTATGGAACGCAATTTCTCCATTAGTGTACACCCCATAGACTAGTCTTCTACCGGTCTTTGGGTTGATCCTTTACCTGTAGGGCATTTTCTTGCGGTGTTTGAATCTCTTACACTTTTTCAAATCTCCAGTATTATCTTGTCCTCGTTTAAATTCATAGCAAAATAGCATAATATTTTTTATGCAAATCTGAAACCAATTGATGATACTGTAAATGAAAATTGCCATGCATTTTCAATTAAAATGGTATTGCCATGAATTTAAGTGAACAAATAAATGGATGTTTAAAAAACTAAAGCTTTTGCTAAATTTAATTAAAAAATATTTTCAATTTTCATTGTTCCCATAGTTTTTGTCCATATCTTCTTGCAACTACCACATCTCCTCCATCAAGTCCCGATAACATAACCAACACCGCAAAACTGTGATCAATATTCAAATTGGTTTATAACAATCTGCTATATTTGTTGGTGTTGCTGTCGTACTGCTTGATGAGTGTTACGGAAAAACATCAGCACCGTGTCCATATTCAATATCACCTCCCGCAACACCACAACCCCTAGCAAACAATATAGCTACGCGCGCCTTCATTCTATATTCACAACGAGTCCTCAGCCCGTCAGACAGTCTGTTCTTGTTTCATACTAAAGAACTTTGTCATGGGGCTGGACATAGAGTAAGTGGTGACCTCCACTTGTAAAGACTGACCACACACATGGCGATGCTGTTGTGTGGCTTGGAGTTAAGCGCTATTCCGTTCTGGTCAGGTCTTCGAAAATTGGGTCACTTTAACTCGATGACTGAATGAATGAATTGTGGCAAAGCAAATGAACGAACGGATAAACCGGGCGATGCAAATATTGTCAATTAAATAATATCGACGACAGCGACCATTGCTAGCAATGCTATTAAGCAAACAACAATAATTGCTTATGGACAACTAACACCCGTTTGAGTTTTTTGTTTCCATTTATTTTGAAAAAAAAAAAAAAATTATTTGAATGATTGGCCCCGAGAGATGGAAACAAAGTAAAAAGTAATTAGCCGAGTTCACTCACATAGATACGTGGACGGTGGTCTATTTAAGAAACCATGACAAACCTCCAAGAGAGTCTCAGGGGATAGAAGCTTCGTTGATATTCTGTTTGTATAAATTTTTGCAAATTCGAAATATTTTTGAAAAATTTTTGGATCGAAATATTTTTGAAAAATCTTGAATCTTTGGCTTAATGTAAATAAATTTTTCTTAAAATGAAATATTACCTTCCAAAAAGTATAGAGAAGATCGTATGGGAATCGATTTCTACACCGATGATTACCAACTGCATAGTGTCCACTAAAGTCAAGAATAGTTCATTGGTAGTGAACGGCTCTTGTTTGACCAGATTCTATGTGGTATGGTCGTATTTCTTGGGAAAATTACACCTAATGGCCTTTATTTTATAATGCATTTATTATATTTAGGTATATTAGTCCCACAGTCTCTGTCACAAAGGCTATAAGACTTCCTAAACCCTATTTTTCAAACGTGATGCATGGAGCATCAAGACTATAGGTAAGAGATCCCTATACCGATGGCTCCCAACCACGGTTGCCACAGTTGGTAGAATTCTACCAAAAATGGTAGTTTTTTTACTATTTGGTAGATTGGTAGATTTCTTGAAGTTTCAATAGATTTAACAAAATATTCCTCTCCAACTAATAGGTATTTAGATGTCCTATAGAAAAAAATTGAAAAATTTTCTATAGAAACCCGGCAAAAAAATTTGGAAGTTCTTCCAAAGGCACAACTTTAAAAGCACTTTCAGAAGATGTACTTTAAAAGCACTTCCAGAAGATGTACAGAGAAAAAATTCATAAAATGCTACAAATCATTTAAATTTTGTCGAAAAAAATGCTAAATCCAATCTGAAAAAATTGTGAATTTTTGAAAATATTTGAGTTCAAATGTTTCCGACAAGCGTTAGAATCCATTAAAAATTGTAAAAAATTATAAAAATTATATATTTGACAAAATATCACAGAATTTTTTAATTTACATCCAAAACATTGAATTCGGATCACACCTAATGCAAATTCAGTACAACGGCTGTTGAAATGGAGGACTTCCGTCCTATGACAAGCCAATGTTAAATTCATCGCTTCTGCGTCAATTTTGCCCCACTTCCGGATCCAAAAAGAACATTTTCATTACTTTTTAGTCGACGTTTCTTTACTGGGAATACAGTTTTAAGAAATTTTTCTATAGAAAAGAAATTTTGAGAAATTTTTTTATAGAAATCAAATTTTTAGACAATTTTCTATAGAAATCAAATTTTGAGTAAATTATCTATGGAAATAAAACTTTGAGAAAATTCTCTATTGAAAAAAATTTTTTTCATATAAATAAAATTTTGACAAAATTTTCTATATATATGAAATTTTGAAAAATTTTTTCTATCTATCAAAAAATAAAAATTTTGGCTAAATATTCTATATAAATAAAAATTTGAAAAAATTTTCTATACCAATAAAATTTTGAGAAATTTTCTATTGAATTAAAAAATGGTAATCAAATTTTCTATAGAAGTAAAAATTAAAAAAAAATCTATGGAAATAATGTAGTTTTTTTTACTGTTTGGTAAATTTGTAGAATTCTTGAAGCTTTGGTAGATTTTGCAAAATATTCTTCTCCAACTCAGAGGTACTTATATTCTCAAAAGAAAAAAATCTTTCCATCAAAAAATAAAAACTTTGGCAAAATTTTTTATAGAAATAAAATCTTGAGAATAATTTCTATAGAAAAGAAATTTTTAAGAAATTTTTCCATAGAAATCAAATTTTGAGAAAATTTTCTATAGAAATCAAATTATGACTAAATTTTCAATGGAAATAAAATGTTGAGAAAATTTTCTATATAAACAACATTTTGACAAAATTTTCTATATATATAAAATTTTGCCAAATATTTCTATCAAAAAAATAAAAATGTTTGCAAAATTTTCTATATAAATAAAATGTTGACAAAAAATTTCTATAGAAAAAAAAAATTTGAGAAATTTTCTATAGAAGTAAAAATGGTAACCAAATTTTCTATAGATGCAAAAGTTTTTGAAAAAAAATTATGTGGATATAAAATTATGAGAAAATTTTCTACAGAAAAGGTTAAAGCGGCAGTTCGTTATGATTCAGGCTAATTTAGGCTATTCAATCCATTGTGATAGAAGTAAAAATGTTGACAAAATTTTCTATAGTAGTAAAAATTTGAAAAAAAAAATTTTAAATAAGATAGTAAAGCATTTCTTTTGAAGAAAAAAAATTGTAATACTAACCATAAAAATTTATCAAAAACTTCAAAATAAAGATTTTTCAAATTTGGTAGATTTTTGGTAAAATTTTCTTTTAATTTTTATACCCTCCACCATAGGATGGGGGTATATTAACTTTGTCATTCCGTTTGTAACACATCGAAATATTGCTCTAAGACCCCATAAAGTATATATATTCTGGGTCGTGGTGAAATTCTGAGTCGATCTAAGCATGTCCGTCCGTCCGTCCGTCTGTCCGTCTGTCCGGCTGTCCGTCCGTCTGTGGAAATCACGCTAACTTCCGAACGAAACAAGCTATCGACTTGAAACTTGGCACAAGTAGTTGTTATTGACGTAGGTCGGATGGTATTGAAAATCGGCCATATCGGACCACGTTTACATATAGCCCCGATCCCCAAATTTGGCTTGGGGAGCCTCCCGGAGCAGCAAAATTCATCCGATCCGGTTGAAATTTGGTACCTGATGTTAGTATACGGCCTCTAACAACCATGCAAAAATTGGTCCATATCGGTCCATATCGGTCCATAATTATATATAGCTCCCATATAAACCGATCCCCAGATTTGACCTCCGGAGCCTCTTGGAGGAGCAAAATTCATCCGATCAGGTTGAAATTTAGTACGTGGTCTTAGTATACGGTCTCTAACAACCATGCAAAAATTGGTCCATGTCGGTCCATAATTATATATAGCCCCCATATAAACCGATCCCCAGATTTGACCTCCGGAGCCTCTTGGAGGGGAAAAATTCATCCGATCCGGTTGAAATGTGGTACCTGATGTTAATATACGGTCTCTAACAACCATGCAAAAACTGGTCCATATCGGTCCATAATTATATATAGCCCCCATATAAACCGATCCCCAGATTTGACCTCCGGAGCCTCTTGGAGGGGCAAAATTCATCCGATCCTGTTGAAATTTGGTACCTGATGTTAGTATACGGCCTCTGACAACCATGCAAAAATTGGTCCATATCGATTCATAATTATATATAGCTCCTATATAAACCGATCCCCAGATTTGACCTCAGGAGCCTCTTGGAGGAGCAAAATTCATCCGATCCAATTGAAATTTAGTACGTGGTGTTAGTATATAGTCTCTAACAACCATGCAAAAATTGGTCCATATCGGTCCATAATTATATATAGCAAAAGTCATCCGATGCGGTTGAAATTTGGTACATTTTGTCAATATATGGCTTCTAACAGCCATGTAAAAATTGGTCAATATCGGTCTGTAGTTATATATAGCCGGTGACTTATTACACAAAAATTGGTCCATATCGCCAAAAATAATCTACCAAAACTTTATTTCCATAGAAAATTTTGTCAAATTTTATTACTATAGAAAGTTGTGTCAAAATTTCATTTCTATAGAAAGTTTTGTCAAACGTTTATTTCTATAGAAATGTTTGTCAAAATTTTATTTCCATAGAAAGTTTTGTCAAAATTTAATTTTTATAGAAAATTTTGTAAAAAATTAATTTCTGTAGAAAATGTTGTCAACATTTTATTTCTATACAAAATTTTGTCAACATTTTACTTCCATAGAAAATTTTGTCAACATTTTATTTGTATAGAAAATTTTGTCAAGTTTTTATTTCTATAGAAAATTTTTCAAGTTTTCATTTCTATAGAAAATTTTGTCAAATTATATTATATACGTATTTAATCGGCCTTTTTTGTTTAATATATACCCCGTATGGGCTAACTTACAATTTAGAAGACAGTGTTAAAAAGTTTTACGATACCTTGCCATCGGCAAGTGTTATCGCAACCCAAGTAATTCGATTGTGGATGACAGCCTTTAGTAGAAGTTCCTACGCAATCCATGGTGGAGGGTACATAAGATTCGGCCTGGCCGAACTTACGGCCGTATATACTTGTTGTAGGTTATTTTTGGCTCGTTCTCCCAACTGCATAGTATCCACGCAAAAGACCTGGAACTTATTATAGCTCACAGATTACCTAGCCACTGTAGGGTTTATGGCTTGTAATATTAGCAACAGATTAAGTGGTAAATTGAGAAAGATTTAATGTTCAAATAATTTTCGCATACTAATTTACTCAGACAGTCAACTTGAAATAAAATCTTGAACTCTGTTCTTCAACCCAAAAACATCCATAGCCTTCCGCAACACTTTCATCGAGGTGGCTGAGTAGTTTAATACTTACATACACAGATCGGACCTCAAGCTACACCCAAGGTTAGGTTAGGTGGCAGCCCGATGTATCAGGCACACTTAGACTATTCAGTCCATTGTGATACCATATTGGTGAACTTGTCTCTTATCACTGAGTGCTGCCCGATTCCATGTTAAGCTCAATGACAAGCGACCTCCTTTTTATAGCTGAGTCCGCACGGCGTTCCACATTGCAGTGAAACCACTTAGAGAAGCTTTGAAACCCTCAGAAATGTCACCAGCGTTACTAAGGTGGGATAATCCACCGCTGAAAAACTTTTGGCAGCCCGATGTATCAGGCTCACTTAGACTATTCAGGCCATTGTAATACCATATTGGTGAACTTCTCTCTTATCACTGAGTGTTGCCCGATTCCATGTTAAGGTCAATGACAAGGGACCTCCATTTTATAGCCGAGTCCGAACGACGTTCCACATTTCAGTGAAACCACATAGAGAAACTTTGAAACCTTCAGAAATGTCACCAGCGTTACTGAGGTGGGATAATCCACCGCTGAAAACCTTTTTGGTGTTCGGTTTAAGCAGGAATCGAACCCACGACCTTGTGCATGCAAGGCTGGCATGCTAACCGTTGCACAATGGTGGCTCCCATCATGGTGCAAATCCAGATTGAGTTAAAAAACAGTTATTAGGAGGGTTGAGTGATGAATGAATTGCAAGGTTTGGATTTTATCCCAATTTTTATTTATAGCGCCTAGATTGAAATAAAAATAGCTCCCTTATAATGTCTTTATATTAAAGAAGTCACATTTTTGGGAAGATCAAAATCTTTGCGTTGAAAGAAACTTTTTTGAGTGTAGGGACGCAAAATATACAAATTGAAGTCCTAAATATTATGAAAAAAATTATCATTAAATTTTGGGATTATGAACTATCAAAATTTCTTTTAATTGCGTGTCCAAAAATTTAGGTTGCATAATTTTTCATTGTATTTAAATATTTTTTTTTTTCAGTGTAGGTGATATCAAAAATTTTACAAACATCTACCACCTTCATAATTTATATTTGGTGTATTTATTATTTAGATACTTGACCTGCAACATAGCCGAATATTTCAAATTTTTCTCAATTTCTTACTATATTTCCGCTGGCATCATTATCATACTTCTGTGGAAAGCTACATTTTAATTGTAAGTTAGTGCTGATGATACGATCATAAATCACAGATCAGCTATAAATTAAGCAATCAACCATAAAATGCCAATTATTATTTATAGAGTAGTGGTTTCATTGAATTTGCCATAATTTCAAGCAGGTGCCACAAAGACTATGCTTAATTTTAGCTGACTTG